>NW_026712238.1:1104262-1216762 GCF_030504385.1 Musca domestica | reverse complement strand
TTGACCCTTTATGAGAGAGGTACCAGAAGGAGTGAACAGATATATTCCATCTGCATATCACATCTTGTGTTAGCAAACATAATGGGATTGGTGAAATATGAAGAGAACCGCATGCTTATTTCGAATTTAATAATCGTTTTACTAATTAAAGACGTTGAACCTTTGTGGGGGAGGTACCAGAGGAAGTGGACCGGTATAATCCATCTTCACAGCATATCTTGATTTAGAATGGGATGTGTGAAATATGAAGAGAATTGGATGTTTCTTTCGGATTTTATAATCGTTTTGGTTATTCAAAACTTTAAACCTTTGTGTAGGAGGCACCAGAAGGAATGTTTCGATCTCTACCCTCTTTATAACAGATCTTGTGTTGATAGAAATATTGGCATGTGCCAAGTCTGAATGCCATCGGAAGTTACTTTCGCGTTTTATAAGCTTCATGAATTTTCAAAATGTTGACCCTTTGTGGGGGAGGTACCAGAAGGAGTTGACCGATATATCCCATCTACACTACATATTTTGTTAGTACAAAAATGGGATGTGTGAAATATGAAGAGAACCGGAAAACTGTAACCCTTTGTGGGGTATATACCAGAAGGACTGTTACGATCTCGACCCTCTTAATAACAGATCTTGTGTTGATAGAAATATTGGCACATGTCAAGTCTGACTGTTATCTGATGTTAATTTCGCGTTTTATGAGCTTCGTGGATAGACAAAATGTTGACCCATTGTGGGGGAGGTGCGCCAATATATACCATCATCAGAGCAGATCTTTTCTTTGTAGAAAAGTGGGATGTGTAAAATATGTAGGGAACCGGATGCTTATTTAGGATTTTATAGTCGATTTGTTTATTCAAAATGTTGACTTCTTGTGGAGGAGGTATCAGAAGGAGTGGACCGAATTATTCCACCAGACCTTGTGTTAGTAAATTTATTGGGATATGTGAAATCGTACTCTTGTATCATATTTTGTAAGAGTTGTAATTATTCAAATTTGTAACCCTTTGTGGGGGAGGTACTTAATGGAGTGGATCGATATTGTCCGTTTTCCCGATCTACCACTGATGCAAATATTAGGATTCGCAAAGTTGGATCAAAATCGGATTATCGTTTCTCTTTTTCTGTAGGAAATATATTTTTTGAAAATTTCGACCTTTTGTGGAAGAGGAACCAGAAGGAGTGGGCCGATATATTCCATCTAAACACAAGACCCTGGGTGCATAAAAATATTAGGATGTGTGAAATTTTGACCAATTTTGAACCGTAGCGAAGTTAGTAAGGTAAGGTCTCGACTTTGAATATGTTCATTTTTTAAGCCCACATATCGAATCAATGGAACTAAATTTTAATTTTTCTCTGGGTATGAAACTATTACAAAAGACCTCAACGAATGTTCACGATATGACCATGTTTGAGAGATTTTAAAACGAATACAAAACGTTTAACATTAACTCATGCTGTTTGATGTTCTCGCAATCGAAAAAAAATTGTGAGCTTGACCTTAAGATATGACCAAATTCGGCAATACATAAACGTTGATTTTATCCAACCTTGCCAATGTTAAAGATTGAAATTCATCCACAAACAAAAATTATTTTTTCACACAAGATTCTATACGGATTATTCGATGCAAAACTACTTGATCCAAGCAGTTATGGAACATCAATTATAGATTTAAAATGGCGGACAAGGGCGGCGTAAGTAACTGCTATAAGTCACGAATAAGAACCTTGTATAAGGATACCTTCCGACACTTATAGTACACTTATATACCAACATAGTTTTTTTTTGATATTTCGATTTCTTAGGGAGCAGGAAGCCATTTTTATTTCCTTTTTTTTTGGAAAAATGTCTCGAAATTTATTGCTTTAAAAACTAGCCTACTGGTTAAAACTTTAAATTGTCCGCGATTTATTTACATTTTCAATTTCGCGCAGTAAAACCGTTAAACGTTAAAACCAAAATATAAGATATCTCAAAAATATAAGCAACCCCACCCATTCCAAGTTTAAAAACGAAAACAAATATAGAAAAGTAGAACATTTGCTCAAGAGAGACGAGCAAAATATGAAACACTCACATGGTGGCTCGCCCGCTCGCACGCACACAGTTTTAGAAACGTTTATTGCATCTGTTTACGAATTGTTTGCATAGACCTTAAGGACATACAACATTTCAAGTTCTCCTTCAGTTAAAAACATTTGCCCCAGTCCGACGGAGCAAGAAATGTATTGTTTGCTGTTGTTGTTGCCTAGATGTTGGATGGGGCAACAACAGCAACAGCAACAACAACATCTAAACTATAAACCAAGAAGATGAAATGAACAAAGTTTATAACTCTATTCATGGGAAAAGAGTGAGTGGTGTCACTCAGTGAAAAGGCACGAACGAACGAACGACCAACCGACCGGGCGAGCAAGTTATGGCGATGACGACGATGATGATGGTGGCACTGACGCTGAAGGTAGTGTCGGTGACTACTAGTGCCATTGCCACTAGTTGTATGAGTCTGGCTCTTCTTGTATCCATGTGGTAACAGGCACTTAACGGCCTTGTTACAAGTTTAACCACAATTGTGTTGATGAGATGATGCTGGCGGCTAAATGTAATAGTTATGTGGGGAAAGTGAATGGAGGGCCCGCCCGGCCAAGTTGAGTTGTTGGTCATACCGACGCTGATGATGATGTTTCTGACAATGATATTTTGACTTATGTAGTATGTATGTCTTTGCTAAGAGTTGTGTTGTTCTGTTAGTTTGTAATAGGGGCCAAACATTAAAGTGTCTCGGACACTGGTAGATTTGAATAATGTTGAAACATTTTGGAATGTTTATTTAGTGGGCTTTCTCACTGTATTTTTGGATTTTGAAAATGTCTTCAAGGACTTAGCTACAATGATTTTTAACAGCTTTGGTTATGGAGCCATTACGGGTCTATGATTAAGAAGGTAATAACCGTGAATAAAAAATTATCTTTCATGAATACTTGTTTCAGGACAATAATATTGGATTTAAAAAAGAGTATATATTTATTTATGACTATTTAGAATCTATAAGCAATGTTTTTACACTTATCTGAGACTTACTGTAATAATCTTAAAATATTTTTAATGACATTTTAGAACAATAATTGTTAATGCTTCAAAAATTTGTGTTCAAGGACTACCTGAGTTACAATTGGAGACTTAACGAGTATTTTTCAAAAGCCTTACTGGACAATCATGAATGAATTTTAAGAAAATATTTCATGAAACATACAAATGTTGGGAATTTTATTAAAAAAATTTCAAGGCAATAATCTTGACTATATTTTTAATGAACTTTAGAACCAAGCTCAACTTTATATCAAGAATATTTTTGCTTAGAAACTTCCAGAGTTTTTAAGAATCTGGGTCTCTGGGTCTCAAAGAAATAGGTATTTTTAATGGATAATCATGAATATTAAAATATATTTCAAGGACTTTGTCAAGTATTTTTCAAAGAATAAGAGTGAATTTTGAGAGTATTTTAAAGGATTGTCTGAATAAGTTGTAGATTTTTAGAATTTATTTTTTCAAGGGTTATCAGACCACAGTTGTGGATTTTTGATTATTTTTCAATAATATTTTGAATGACTTTTAGGGCTATAATTGATAATTTTTTCAAGATTTTTTAGGATGTTTTTTTAGACTAATGGTATTTTTTTATATACATTTTTTTAACCTCGTCGTGAGATTTTCGAGAAAATTCATCTGCGACTAATCGTTTAAGACTAGATAATTATTATTTTTTAAGAAAACCGTGGATTTTTTAAAACAATTATTTCAAGGACTTTCTGAGCCAACATCGTTGATTTTTTAAGGTAAATATTTCAAGGATGTTCAGGAAAAGAATTGTGGATTTTGAAGACAATTTTCCCAGTTTTAAAGACAGTTATTTAAAGAACTTTCAGGGCCATAATTGTGGATTTTTAGGACAATTATTTAAAGGTATATTCATGGATTTCTAAAACAATAACTTCAAGGACATTTAGGACCAAAATCGTTTCATTTTTCAATTGTGAATTTTTAAGTATATTCTTTTAAGGACTAAACATAATTTTTAAGCATTATTTAAAATAATCGTGGATATTTAAAAAAAAATGTTGACCATGGGCTCATCTTAGGACTAATGTCATTATTTTTATAATATTTTGTAATTTTTTAATATTTTTAAGGGATTTATGGTAAAATTATGCAGGATTTTTGAGGAAAATTTATTCAAGGACTAGTCGTGGTGGGGTCAGAATCGTAGATTTTCGAGAATATTATTGAAGGATAAATTGTGAATTTTTTTCATCTCTTTTTTCTCTGCAAAGGATTAAACAAGGACTAATCAGGGATCTCCCAAAAATATTTTTCAAGGATCATAGAAAGAACAATGTTTCTTGGGTTGTATTTTTGATTTTTCTTAAAACAATATTTCCCATTAAACATTTTCAAGGAGCTATAGGGTTGTTATCTTTAATTACACTGTCAAAATTATTACCGGAAATCCTGCAGATTATGAAAGTAAGTAGCGAAAATCGACTCAAGTAGCGGCGTTTTAAATGCTTACATCGCAAAGAAACCTAAATAAAGGGAACAAGTGCCGCCCTCTTCCACACTCTTTTGACAATTTTCGGATTACTACTCCTAGGAATTCGTGAATTTTTTGCATCTCTTTTTTCTCTGCAATATTGCTAAAGGCGCTACAGATATATAGAAGACGGAAGAACTTGTCCCCTTTATTTAGCAATATTGCAGAGAAAAAAGAGATGACAAAAATGCACGGATTCCTAGGAGTATTAATCCGAAAATTGTCAAAAGAGTGTGGCACTTGTCCCCTTTATTTAGGTTTCTTTGCGACTTTTTTTTCAAATGTGGCTAAATACTCCCTTAAAACGGTATCTTAGCAAATCAAAATATTCTATAGAATTATTTGTCAAAAAATTCTACTACATAAACGTCAGAAATTCATAAATATTTCAGAGACAATAAAACCGCACTTTGTAAGTTTGGGTTTCCAGCAAAGCATCATTTTAGAAGGATGCCATTAAATATTCTCCATCAAATTTCACTTTAAGTTACTAAAGAAAAAAATCTTTATTCTCATTTTATATGAATAAAAATTTGCATCAACGATCACATTTTATTCGGTTCTTTTTTTTTCGAATTCCCGCAAAAAATTAGCATACATTATTTTTAATATGACAAAAAAATCCCTTTAAACGCGCTCAAAATACTCTACAAAATTATTTCTTATAAAATTCGACTATAGGTCCTAAAAAACGTTACAACGATACATTTAAAGGTTAAAGCTGTACATTGTGTTAATTTGTGCAAAAATCACCAACAATGCATTATTTTAGAACTATAACTTAAAATACAAAAATATTATTCATCAAATTTCACTATAAGTCAAATCAAATAAATTTTCCCCGGACTTTTTTCAAGTACCCTCCCGAAGGTAACAAAAAATTTCGTTTTTACCAAAAAGAAGAAGTATCCTACTCAAAATTTCACTATAATTCAGAAAATAAATCATGTCTCTAAATACAATAGTTTTTAAGAAAATTACATTCGAAATTGTACTACAGGTGAAAATTATGTGTTTTGCTTTTTAACTAATTTAACCCATTGCAAACCGGGGCAAAATGCTTAAAGTCTCCTTATATCCAAATCCATTTTGTAAAGTTTCGTTTTTGAAATAATGTCAAAGAGCCCTGCCCAGTTGTTACCCTGTCTTACCCTATTCGCGTACTCCGTCGTGTTATATTCAAAACAATTCCACACAAAAGTTGTGCTCCGTTTTATAGTTAAATATAATCCAATAGTCACCACCAATCACCAATAGACACCTCTAATGCGAAATTCCGTGTCGACAAGTTTTCAAAAATCAAATAAAAAACAAAAATTAGTCCATTTGAACCCCTAAATGTACATTTTAAGAACAATAGGCTTTAATTCTGACCCTAACGCAACCCCATGTAATTTCGTGAGGATCGGATGATAATTGCGACATGCATATAATACCCTCAAAACGTAGTGTTGACTGGTGTAAAAATTTGGAAAATTTTCAATTTTTAATTGTAGGCTTCTGCCCAGTCCTAAACTCCAACTCAATGCAAATTTCCGCGTCATTTGGTTCATAATTGTGCCCTACAGAGCAACTGCAAAATCAGGAAAATTTTCTGTTTTTGGTCCATTTCAACACCTAAATATTTTGCAATCATCTCCAAAAACAATAGGGTTCTATTCTGACCCTAACCCCACTTCCATTTTCAATTTCGGGAGGATCGGGCCACAATTTCGACCTGTAGCTTGATTACAAATTAACATGGACAGACGGTCAGCTAGATCGACTCTGCTCGGCGAGATAGGAAGATCCGTATATAATTTCCTATGTGGGAAACCAATATTTCGGGGTGTTACATAATTTTTGTCCCAATCAAACTTATAATACCCCCAACACATTGTGTTGTAGGGTATATAAATTGCTTATGTTCAAACTAAATGATTTATAAGATTCCTTCTGGCTTCAATATTTTCTATTTATCATAATTTTCATCTAAATAATAGAAATGTTCACTTAAAAACATTTGACGATAACTTAAAATTTCAGCTAAGTTTCGAAGGAAACTTTGCTTGCCATTTCTACGAAACTGTTCATTAAACGGCAATTCAGAGGAATTTTCTCTAAGTTTATAGAGGAGAAAATATATACATACATTCATATGAATGTATATTAATTTCATCGCTTCTTCTTCTACGATTTCTATTAAGCATTATGTTTAGCATTTAGCCACTTGCTACTTATCCCAAAAAAAAGTTCCACTCCGAGCTATCTGCCTGCTGTTGACGTTGCCAATGGAAAACTTCGATTCAAAAGTTTTATTGAAAAAGTTTATTTGAATGGTAATTTTTGTTTTATTCTACATCGTTGGCGTAGTCGTTTATCCTACTATTCTGTCATATATATTTATTTTTCTATTACCTTGATCCAATTTTCCATGCCTAAAGTTTCGCTGAGAAATGATTTTAAATAGCCAAATTATTAACAGCTGTTTATACGCAGAAGCTGTGCGAAGCTGTATAATAAAGAACATTGTGTACAACTTTTCTAGAGAAAATGAGAAAAACTTGGGAAATTTACCAAAAAAAAAAAATATATATATATATATACAGGGTGAGATGAAAAACTGCAACCAACTTCAGACTGCCACTCATCCGATAGCTGTAAAAATTATTCCAGTGACAGCTCATTTGTATTGTTTGCAAGCTTACAAAAGCATTTTGGTGAAAATTTTTCAGAAAAAAGTTATCCGTGATGGAATTCAAGCGCGATAGTGTCGATAGTGTGATTTCCTTATATTTGGCTGAAAACCACAAGTGGCTATCGTTAGAGCCCTCCAGCATTTATATGTGAATAAATCTTTTGTGTCTCGTACCATCGCTCGTTACCGTGATACTGGTAGCGTAGCCCGACGTCAAGGAAGTGAATGGAAGAAAACAGCAACATCAGCAGAAATGGTTCGAAAAGTAAAGAAGCGACTTGATCGAAACCCGCGTCGCAGTGGCCGAAAAATGGCTCGTGAGCTGAATATTCCATTCGGCAAAAATTAAAAAATGAGCTCGGGGTAAAGCCATTGAAATTTCGAAGAGTTCAAGAACTGACACCGCAACAGAAAAAAAAATAGACTCAAAAGAGCTAAAGAGTTGCTTAGCTTGGCCGAAAGTGATGAACTGCCGAATTTGGTTTTCTCCGATGGGAAAACATTCGTTGTCCAAAGAGGTCAGCTGAAAATGTGCACCTTCGGTTGGCCACCCGAACTGAAGCGCCGGCCATAGTGATGGTGTGGGCCGCCATAACAGCCGATGGTCGCTCGCATCAGAATATATGCTGAATATTATCACGAAAATATTCTGGAAGGTGTATTAAAGCCTTGGGCACGCAAACATTTTGGCCGCAGACCTTGGACATTCCAACAGGACTAAGCACCATTGCACTCAGCACGCGCCACCCAAAAATGGTTACAAAATTAGGTTCCTCGCTTCATTTCCATGGCCACCAAAATGTCCCGATACCAATCCGTTGGACTATTGTGTCTGGGGTATTTTGGAAAGCAAGGTTGACACCAAAATACCAAAGTGTCGATCACCTCAAGCAAGCGCCTCGCCAGGAATGGGCCAAAATACCGCAGAGCAACATTCGGGCAGCGTGTATTGGTCGTTTGAAGGCCATAATTCGTGCCAAAGGTGACCAATTAGACAAAATCTAAACTCATTCTAAAATTTGATGCTATTTCCGACATTTTTTGCTTTCGTTCAATAAAATTTAAAAAAAATGTAAAAATTATGGCGTTTGACTTTGTTGCAGTTTTTTTATTTCACCCTGTATATTGAGACAATTTTCTCCGAAAATTCAAATTAAAGGAGAGAAAGAATATTTGCGATGGAATTCTCTTAAATAATAATGTACATCATTAATATTTCTCAACACTTAACTAATCCCAACAATAAACACTTTTCCGAAAATGTTCTCCAACATTTAATGCCTGACCAATTTTAAATACTCCACTTCACATTTAATGTTTTAATGTTTGAATCCCCTCTGACTAAATATGTTTATTGATTGCAAATGCGGATTACTTTAAGACGATCGAACGAAACAGCTCAATAAAGTTTCAATTCCCCACATGGGGGGCTTTTCGTTTGGTTTGCGAAGTTCTTTTCAGGCACACACGTGCGTTATCACCAATTTCTTCATTTCTCTCTCAAACCGTCTATTTATGTGTGTCGTATTGTCTTCCTGGAACTCAAGTACTTAAAACTTTTGCCTTTTGTGTGGTGGCAGCAAAAGCAGAAAATATGCAAATGCTAAATATGCGAAGCTATAAAGTGTGAAAAAGTTAGACAAAGAGAAGAAAACTTATTTTCAAAGGAAACAGAAAATAACATAAAGTTGAAATGCAAAATGAAGTTTGATGATTGCAACAGCATCGGGTCACTGAAAAGGTTCGTCGATGAAATCTTATAATAAATAGGGAAGGAATATACAATTTTTTAACTATTATTTATCAACATTTTCGAAACTTAACGAAAACTGGTTGGAAACCAGTAAGAAAAAATCAAAAGTCGGACGGGGCTGACTATATGATACCCTACACCACTATGCATATTTAGTAGAGCTCCCGTAACAAAAGCATGCATTTGAAGTAGGATCATACCACCTATCAACATTTGGCTTTAGAGCAGTTATAATTTTGTTACAGAGGGAACTAATATATATGGAGGCATACCCAATTCTGAATCGATTTTCACTAAATTTGACGGATACATTTTTATCTTTGATACAAAATAACGTTGGTATAGAATGAGCGATATCACTGCGAGATGGATTTTTTTAAAAAATATGTATCGGAGCCGAGTTCCACAAAATGGAAACGTACGTCCCAAAATTCACTCCATTATATTAGCCATAATTTCCACAATAAACCTAAAATCGGATTAAAGATATATATTGGAGTTATATATAAATTTTAGCCGATCTCGATAAAATTTCGAAAAGGTATTTCCGAGCTCTATACGATATCTGGTACCAAAAATCATTGTTGGTTAATGCATACTACGAATGTGAGGAATTTAAACACTAAATCGGATGAAAAATATGTATGGGAGCCATAGCTATATCTGAACCGATTTTCACCAAATTTGATGTACTTGCTTCTAGACTGAATTCGGTTGGATGTGCCAAAATTTAGGTCACTGCACTTATATTGATCATTTGGTGCACAATTAACCCTTAATCGGTTGAATCGGTTGATATATATGGGAGCTATATGCAAATCTGAACCGATCTTGATAAAATTAGGCAGAGGTATTTCCGAGCTCTATAAGATGTCTGGTACCAAATATCATTGTCGTTGACTTTAAACCCCAAATTGGATAAAACATATATATGGGAGCTATAGCTATATCTGAACCGATTTTCTACAAATTTTATGTAATTGCTTCTAGACTGGATTCGGTGGGATGTACCAAAATTCAATTCATTAGGACTTATATTGGCCATTCGGTGCACAATTATCTAGAAATCAGTTGAGGATATATGGGAGCTATATCTAAATCTGATCCGATTATCACAAGTTTCAATAGGGTTCGTCCTTGGGCCAAACAAATATTGTTAGGAAAACTTCAAACCTCAATCGGATGATATATGCGACCTGCATTTTGTTCACAAGAACTGACATGCATAAATCGACTCAGAAAGTGATTCTATGAAGATCCTTAAAAGTAACTATGGACCTATCTCGCTTCCTTCTCAATGTTGCAAACAAATGCACAAAGACATAAAAACCTCACCACTATGTGGTGTAGTGTATTACTATAAAGAAAACCCATCAAATTGAATAATATTCCGATGAAGATATTTGCAGAACGATGACCACTACGAAAGAGAAGACCTGCTTACAACGACGACTGAATGACAGAATCAGTTTGTAGTAAGGGCAAAAGCGGCCAAAGGATTTACAATAGAGCTCGAGGCTATAAGCGGAAGGAAACAACTAAAAAACCATTTTTTTGACCGGGTAAACTCGGTATGTGGTCTGAACCGAGATGACATCGTCACACGATTTTTATACGCTCCACTAGAGTTGCACAAGTTTCTAATCGTATTAGTGATGTCAGAAATTTCATATCACTTATACGCAGAGCTTTCATACAAACGGCCGGAGTGCCCGAAACTAGATAAAGAATGAGATCATTCGATCGAATTAGTTTGGCACAACTCTACCCTTCACCACAGCATGGAGGGTATATTAAATTCGTGATTCCGTTTATGACCCCTCAAAATATTGGACCCATCAAAGTATATACATTCCTGGTCAACATTAAATTCTATGCCGATTTACGATTTAGCCCGTGTCTCTGTCTATCTGTCAGCCTGTGGAAATCACTCAAGCTTCCGAACGAAATAAAACAAGTTCGTAACATTTTACTCAGTTTTATATTGGGTCTGCATGATTTTTGGTATTGAAAATAGGTCACATATGTCGCATGTTTGTTTTAATTTCAATTCAATTTTAACAATTTTTGTGTTCCTAATTCTTACAAAAATTGGTAGGATCCCTAGATATTAATGATTTGAGTTCCATTTATAACCGGGATTTTTTAAAATTTTGTATTTAGAGTTCGTAATGGGTATTTCTAATGACACAACATTTCATACATAGCTTCGCATCTTCGTACAGCTCCCATGCAACGGAACCTCTCAATATTTTGATGATTTTGAGGATCTTGCGTTAGGAAAAATATCTGGATGTGTGAAATTTGAAAAGAGTTGGATGCATATTTCGATTTCTTTGAGAGTTTTGCCTTTTGAAAATCTTTAATCCTATGTGGGGAAGGTACCAGAAGAAATGGTCCGATATGTACCTTCTTTACAACAGATTTAATGTTAATGAATATATTGAGATGTACCAAGTCTGAATGGAGTCGAATGTTATTTTAGCGTTTTATAAGCTTCATGAGCTTCATATTGTTGACCCTTTGTGGGGGAGGTACCAGAAGGATTGGACCAATATATCCCATCTTCACACCAGACCTTGGGCAAAAAAAAAATGTTGTGATGTGTGTAATTTGAAAAGAACTGGATGCCTATTTCGGATTGTATGTTCGTTTCAAGATTTTAACCCTTTGTGGGGGAGGTACCAGAGGGAGCGGCCCGATTTCTACCATCTTTATGACAGAGCTTGTGTTGATGGAAATATTGAAATGAACCAAGTCTGAATAGAATCGGGTGTTATTTTCGCGTTTTTTTTTGAGCTTCGCGGATATTTAAAATATTGACCCTTTGTGGGGGAGGTTCCGGAAGGAGCAGACCGATATTTTATCACGGGTTTGTCTAAAAATTTGTATTTTTTCTAGGTTCTAGCTCCTGGGTTCTAGCTCCGGTGGCAAAACATTGCATGTATAGGTCCACGTTTTGGAATAGCTCACAGATGACGGTACCTCGAGATATTCGTTATTTTGATGATTTTTGCTACATTTCTTCGTGTATTTGTCTAGAAATTGATATATGTGCATCCTAAGCTAGCTCCGTTGCCGAAACATTGTATGTATAGATTCACGTTTTTGAATGACCCCATATAGCAGTACTTCTCGATATTTTAATGATTTTTGCGAAATTTCCCACGAATATGTCTATTTGTGGGTCACAATAGCTTCTAATGTTTCCTTTACCCTAAGGTGGAGGGTATTACAAGTTCGGTCCGGCCGAATTTAATGTTTTTTTACTTGTTATACCCTCCACTCGAGTTGTGGCATTCTAGTTCATAGTTCAGTACACTTTACTTTTTTGTTATTTATTGTTAATGGAAATATTGAGATGTACCAAGTCTGAATGGAATCGGACGTTATTTTCGCGTTTTATGAATTCCATGAAATTCAAAATGTTGACCCTTGGTGGTCACACCATTTACACCAGACCTTGGGCAAATAAAAACGTTGAGATGTGTGCAAAAAGTGGATGCTTATTTCGAATTTTGTGATCGTTTTGGTTATTAAATATTTTAACCCTTTATGGGGGTGGTACCAGAGGGAGCGGCCCGATCTCTACCATCCTTATAACAGAGCTTGTGTTGATGGAAATATTGAGATGTACCAACTCTGAATGGAGTTGGACGTTATTTTGGTGTTTTATGAGCTTCATGGACATTCAAAATTTTGTATCTTTTTGAGGCAGGTACCTGAAGCTGTGGACCGTTATGTCCCATCTTTACACCAGACCTTGAGTTTAAAAAAATATTGTGGTGTATGTAATTTGAAGACAATCGGAATAATTGTAACTCTTATAAAATGTGATGTAAGAGACATTTTATAAGAGTTACAATTATTCAAAATGTTGACCCTTTGTGAGGGAGGTACTGGATGTGGGGGAGGTATGTAATCATATACTCATATACTTCATATACTTCATGCACACCAACCAGTCAGACAAACAGACAGACGGACGAACGGACACCCCTAGATCGACAGCAAATGTCTTGAAATTGATTTAGATCAAGGAGACCTACAGTATATAATTGTTTACTATGAGGCAAGTTTTTACCGAGGTTGAGGGTAAGTGCCTATTGAAAGCTAAATAACAATTCTGTTGCAAAATGTCTAGGATTGTTAAAATTCAGAATAAATAGAGGTACTATAGAAAAAGGCTATGAGGCTATAGAAAAACATGGACCTATATACATTTTTGTTTGCCAATTAGGAAGTCGATATACCAAAGTTCTAACACTTCTGTTGAAAAATGAGGCCACAATCATCAATATCACGCATATCGGAAAGTGACTTTTAGTGGGAGATATACAAAAACTGTGTACCTATATAATTTTCATTTGTGATCTCCCCTTCCAGCGTTCACTCCCTTTAGCCCGTAGGAATATGATAAATAGTAAAGGGAAAAATAGGGAACAGTATTAATTTTTAATACGACAATTATCGAATTTCTTACAGAAATTAGAAATCGTTTGCAAAAACTTAAATTTTAGCCGGGAAAATTGAGTTAAGAACAACAAAAAATCTATTTGAGGATAAACACTTTCAAGTTTTAATTATCATACCTTAAATAACTTTGTTAGGATTGGTTCGAAATTATTTTTTTTTTTTTTCAAACCTTCCAAAACAGCTGTAATAAGTACTACATTTAATTTTTAGTACCGACGTTTGGTTACGTCACAATCCTATATTTCGTACTCTGTAAAAAATATTTTTTGTATCGCAAATGAAGAGGTAAGTCTTTTGTTCAAAAGAGTTAAACTGCCTATATTTGTGATTTTTGGCTGTAAACTCGGAAGCAGTCTCACAGCATGCAATGTTATAATTCACTTTCCGCAGATAGTTCTTACCTTTGAAAGGTAGACAGAAGTTCTTGGAAAATAAAGTCAATACATCAGAAATTGTCAAAATAAGTAAATCCTCTAAGGGATTAAATCAATAAAAATGTAAATATGTCTTGGGCAAAAAAATTAACAAAGAAAGGGTAAAAGAAATAAAAGCAAGGAACATAAAAACGGAAAAATAAACAACCAAAAAATGTGCAAAACATATCTAAACCACTTATGCTTAGAAATAGTTTTAAGTTACCCTACAAAATTAACATTTTTATTCACCCAACCTAAATTATGTTTCAGCACACACACCTAAAATAAACTCCCCCTAACTAACACATTATCAGATTATTTACACATAATTGTATGATTACACATAATCCGATTATTTAAAACATGTGTTTTTATTTATTATTATTTTTTTATTCCTTCCAGATTCTGAACTAGAAGAATTTGAAACGCCGGCACGTTATCGGCCCGATTCACTGGGCGCCTTGAGTCGTGCTACCCGCTTTACAGAGGATGAAATCAAGCGAATTTATCGCGGTTTTAAGGCTGAATGTCCCACGGGTGTCGTCAAAGAGGACACTTTCAAACTGATCTATGCGCAATTCTTTCCCCAGGGAGGTTCGTGCGGTACAGTATAATTTGTTTTGTTAACATTTTTGCTATGACTTTAGTTACTAATGCCTGCCTATCTATCCATGCGTTTTTCTATTTCCATGTTTTTTTGTGTGTGTGGTGTGGAATTAAATCAAAAAGAAAAACATATTTCATTGCCTACTTAAATTCAATGTCTCTGTGTGTGTGTATGTAATTTGGTTGTCTCTGAGATGTGCCCGTAAAACGCACAATATGACATAAAAATAAATTAAGATTTCAATATTATTATCAATGTATGTCTAATTTGTGGTAATTGTATGTCGTTTTATTAGTTAAATAATACTATTGATATTTAAATGAAGTGAGATTAAATACAAATGAATTGTATGTTGCAATTTCTATTCGATTCCTATTTAAAAAAAAAAGCTTGAGAAACATAAATTATATTGTAGGAAATGTATGTATCTATGCTTTTAAAAGTATTTAATTTATTAAGAATAGTTTATAAGCTAAAATAAGTTACGTTAATATTTGTGTATAAAATTTTTCCATTATTTATAAAAATTATAATCATCCATATCATTTTGAGACACTTGTTTGTATTAAAATTTTAATGAGTTCATTGAAGTTCAAACGTATGGGTCGGTATGCCCTCAGCCCATGGCTAAATGTTTATAACTAAGTACAAAAGAACACATTTTTATACCCTCCACCATTCATAGTATGGAGGGTATATTAAGTTCGTCATTCCGTTTGTAACTCATCAAAATAATCATTTTTAACCCAACAAAGTACATATATTCTTGAAAAGAGTACAATTCTAAGACGTTTTAGCTAAAATTTTGCTCAAATCTCTCTTTTGTCTGCAAGCAGGTCAAGTTCGAAGATGGGCTATATCGGTCCACGGTATCGTGTAGCCCCCATATAACAGTACCCTCCGATATTCCGTATTTTGATGATTTTAGCCACATTTTGACCGGAATTGTCTGAAAATCCATACAATGAGTTCCTTGCGAGTTCTTTACCCCCCTGACAGAGAATTGTCTACAGAGGTCCACAATATCGTATATCCCCCATATAACGGTACCCCATGATATTCGGGATTTTGATAATTTTTCCACATTTTCCAATGGAATTATTTAAAAATCGACACAAGGAGTTCCTTGTGAGCACTTTACCCCCTGACAGAGAATTCTCTATATAGGTCCACAATATCGTATATCCCCCATATAACTGTACCCCTCGATATTCGGTATTTTCACGATTTTAGCCACATTTCTTAAAGGAATTGTCTGATAATCCACGCAAGAAGTACCTTGTGGGTACTTTATTGCTTGGAAGAGAATTGTCTACATAGGTCCACGATATCGTATATCCCCCATATAACGGTACCCAATGATATTCGGGATTTTGATGATTTTATCCACATTTTTCAATGGAATTATCAGACACAAGGAGTTCCTTGTGAATTATTGTCCGACCTTCACGAAATTTTTCATGAGAATAGTGTTAGGAAACCTAATGTTTTGCAAGATGTTCGTAAAATATTCAGGAGTTACCCAAACCTAAAATCCTAAAAATTATATAAAAAAAATGTTCAATATGCCTGGAAAAACTTATTTCGGATGTGAATTTGCTGTTCTTTCCGAACGAGGTATTTGACGTAATAGCAAAATCTGCTTTGTAGAATACCAATGCTTTTTTAGAGATCGTATGTTTTTTGAAAATAATTTCCAGAAGTACGATGACTATTTGAAAAGAGAAACAATTACGTTCGAAATTGGTTTTTATGGGGATGTTCTTTAATGGATCTTCATTGTAGGCAGATCTGAAACCCTTATCTGCAGAAACTTTACCGCAAATTGTAGTTTTGTAGGGTATAAAATTGTTGGCCCCGTCCGACTATTGCCTTTGCTTACTTGTTTAATTTTAATTTTTGGATCTTAATGGGATGCTACGTAGGGAATGGACCGACATATTGCACATTTCCATTAGAACTAATATTGGTGGATATATTCAGGAAAGTACTAAATATGAAAATAAAATATGGGTCTAGTATCACATTTTCTTAGAGTTATGAATATTCAAAATGTTGACACCAGAACTGAGTCTGATATTAAGATGTGGGAGAAGTTGATCAAATTTTCTTGGCTATATATGAGACATTTTATATGGGATTTTCTATAAGAAAATCCACAGATTTCCAAGCTACAGATGAGAAAATCTAAATTTTCTAGCAGAGAATCTATAGATTATATAATTTTGCAAATTTTTTGCGAAAATATTATTAAAAGAAAATTTCATTTTTTTCTATTAGAAAATCGACAGATTTTCTAGAATTCTACAGTTTAAAATAATTTCATATATTTGAATTAACATTTAACATATCTCTCACACTCGCACACAATCGGCCAAATTACCCTCCTGATTGATCTTCCTATTACACTAATGCTCTTTAGATTTTCATTTCGTAGATAGCGAAATTAAATGTCCCAATGTCAAAAAGTACATTTGTATTACCCTGAATATCTACATTAGTTTCCCCCCTATGCTATGCTTTTTTGTTGTTTTTGGCAAAAAATTATGTGACTTATTCCATGGAATGAATAAATGAATCATTTTAAATGTTTTATTACGCCATGCAACAGCAGCAGCAACAACAACGACGACGCTGACAACAACAAAAATACATAATGGTCCATAATGATTGCATGACTACACAAAGACGAGTCGTAAATTCATTAAAATGTAACATATGATGCTGTTAATTTCGTTAATGTTTCAGTCGCTACGACTTCGCAGAAGAGAGAAATGAAAGACGACAATGCCAAGTGTGAGGAGAGAGAGAGAGAGAGTTGGGAGGGAATAACAGATTTGATTTTAATTCCATCTAAAAGCTCTCTGTTGTGAATAAATGGAGAATGTCTCTGCCCTCTGATGCATATGTAATAGGAATTTGGCTAACAAATTGCTTCGAACGTAAATTGGTGTGTATGTCTGTAAATCTTAAATTATGGTTGAATATTTGTGTTAAATGGCATATACGTATTTAGGGATATTTTTCAAACCTGCATTGAGATCAAATGTATTTGTGACAATATATTATGGAAAAAAATAACAGAGATTAGGAGATTTTGTTACAGATTGCTAATGAGCGGCATGAATGTTATTAAGGTATATATTTCGTTTGGTTTAATCTTCTTATGGTATGTGTAAATTATTTTTTATGCCATTATTTTTTGATAATAAGAAGAATTGCAGAATTTGTAGTATACAAGAGAATAGGGAACTTTTGGTTTGAAACTCATCAAACTGTTGGTCCTCCTTCTGTGCGCCCGTCATACACATAATTGGGAGAGTGATGATAGGAAAATATAAAGTCTCTAGGATTTTTTCACAGAAAATCTATAAGATTTTCTTGTAGAAAATCTCTAGACTTTCTCATAGAAAATCTGTAGGTTTTTCTCGCAGAAAATCTCCAGGATTTTCTGATAGAAAATCTCTAAGATTTTCTTTTAAAAAATCTCTAGAATGTTCTCATAGAAAATCTCTAGGATTTTCTTATAGATAATCAGTAAATTTTTTCTTAACTCTCTAGGATTTTCTCATAGAAAATCAGTAATTTTTTTTTAAATCTCTAGGCTTTTCTCATAGAAAAACTCTAGATTTTCTCAAAGAAAATATCTAAATTTCTCAAAGAAAATCTCTAGATTTTCTCATAATAAATCTCTAGATTTTCTTATAAAAAAATCTCCAGATTTTCTCATTGAAAATCTCTACATTTTCCATAGAAAAGCAATAGAACAACTCCCTAGATTTTTCCATATTTAATCTGTCGATTTCCTCTAGAATTTTTGTTTCTAGGAATTTCTCATAGAAAATCTCTATGATTTCCTTATAGAAAATTCAATACGATTTTCTCATAGAAAATCACTCGATTTTCTCATAGAAAATCTCTATATTTTCTCATAGAAAATCTCTATATTTTCTCATAGAAAATCGCTAGATTTTCTCCCAGAAAATCTCGAGGATTTTCTCATAGAAAATCTCTAGGATTTTCTCATAGAAAATCTCTAGGATTTTCTCATAGAAAATCTATAGGATTTTCTCTTAGAAAATCTATAGGATTTTCTCTTAGAAAATCTATAGGATTTTCTCTTAGAAAATCTAAAGGATTTTCTCTTAGAAAATATAAAGGATTTTCTCTTAGAAAATATAAAGGATTTTCTCTTAGAAAATCTATTTTCTCATAGAAAATCTGTAGGATTTTCTCATAGAAAATCTCGAGGATTCTATCATAGATTCAGGATTTTCTTATAGAAAATCTCATAGGATTTTCTCATAGAAAATCTCATAGGATTTTCTCATAGAAAATCTTTAGATTTTCTCATAGAAATTTCCGAGGACTTTCTTATTGAAATTCTCGAGGGTTTTTTCATAGAAAATCTCGAGGGTTTTCTCTTAGAAGATCTATTTTCTCATAGAAAATCTTTTGGATTTTCTAAAAGAAAATCTGAAAGAGTTTCTCATGGAAAATCTGTAGGATTTTCTCATAGAAAATTGTTTCTCATAGAAAATCTCTGGATTTTCTGTAAAAGCTATAAAAATTCCAACGTATTCAGTCCTCTCAAATTTAAAGTCCTTACGAACATATGTACAAAATGCTCTAACAAAAAATACCTTTCCTACGAAATGAAGTACACAAATGTCATTGAGAAATACTAAAAATATAAAATCTCACATTTACACACTAGCACATCTTCAATATAACACATACTATCACAATAAACGTAATAGTAGTTAATAAACTAAAATTATTAGTTTACTTAAATGTAATGATGTTGCCAAATAAATTTGCTCACTTTCTCATATGGAATTGCTTCATATTTTCTGGGCTTTATGTGACAGTCAAGTTAAGCGATTTCTATCTGGAGGATAGTGGCAGGCATTACTACCGTTGCTCTCTCTCGCTGTCATCTATGAAAATGTAATCTAATCACATTTTTCGGTTACCATGATAGTCATTGTCATCCTCAGCTACAGTCACAGCTTCTTGCTGCTCATATAATATTCCTAGGGCATGGTGAGGGCACCCAGTGAAAATATGACATGTCATGTATGGCAAACGTGCAACGTACCGTGTAAATGTTGTTAAGCCTCTCCGTCGTCTTGTGCTGCTGCTGTTTGATTTTTTACTCCGCTTTTTGGGTATTTGCCATGACAGTAGACAAAGGTTAATACGTTGGTGTACAAGCCCCCCCCCCCCCCCCCCCCCCCCCCCCTCACACACACAGCAGATGGAGGAATGGAACGGCAGGAAAATGGAGACATAAAAAGTCGAAATTTATTTGTGTAGCTGAGGGGGTATCAAATGTTAGACAAATATTATTAAGTTCTTTTTTCCTTCTTCTTATTATTCTGCCTTTTAGTGGATGTTCGTTCACATGCCATATAAAGTGTGTATGTGTGTGTGTTTGTCATCCTCCGGTGACATGTTGTTTCTTCATATTCCTTTTCCTTTTTTTAATCATGCTAAATAACAAACATAAGAGGATTCATTTCTTGTGGAACAAAGGTTTATGGTGATGGAAGGAATGAACATCGAGTGGATAGTTTACCCAGTAAAGTGGGCCATGATTTATGATCATGATGCGAATGATGACGACAATGACAAGGGTTCCGCATTTTCTTATGTAGGTTACAAGAATTAGAATCTTTTTTTTTGTGGGCAAAAACATCAAGAGAATGGACAACGTTGTTTACATTGTCATGTAAAAAAAAATGGAAAATATAATAACACACCAGGAATAAATGGCCACATATTTTATCGAATTTCAATGAGATAACTGGAAATGACCAAAGCACTTCGTATGATACATTCATATCTACAATGCCTGTTTATTGGTCCATTAAGGGCATTCATATGGAAGAGTGAATTAAAGGCCATTATTATTGGACAAGAATAAATTTAATTGAAATTATCAATTTTTTTAGATGATACACTGCCTCTGTTCTGATAATGTGATCAAGTCAAAGGGGCCAATAAATTTAAAATTTTACCGATTTTAATATGTTTGTCTTTTTATACCCTCAGTCATATGGCTAGAGAGGGTATATATCATCTTTGGACAAAATTCCATTGAGGTCAGTTGGAGTCAATCTAACGTGTTCATCCGGCTGGCTGCCTTTCTGGCTGGTGCGCACCATAAACTCACGAAGGCAGTAACCAATTTGGTCCAAACTTAGTACATCGTAATATTTTAATCAAACTTACCTCCCCAACAGAAGGTCAACAAAAAACAAGTCAAAGAGTATCTGTCCAGTTTGCCTGCAGGTATATACCATCAGCCAATGTTCGATTATTAAAATATATTTTGACTTCTATTTCGATTATAAACATTTTTGACCCTCTATAGAGTAGGTTGCGAAGGGAAAAGACAATATTGTCCATTTCGCATCGGACCTGGACTATATCTTCTACTTCCTTCACTTTATATGAGGTATGTGATAATTCTTAGAAAATGTTAAAATGTGCGTGAGGTACCAGATATAGTCGTGTGATAAAAATATTGGAATGGGCAAAATTACAATAAAATCTTACATTTATATTCAATTTTATAAACTCCATATTCATCCCAGCTTTCTGATTGATAGAAAATTTTAGATATAGGGTTCGGAGATATATATATCTTCTTCACAACATATCTTGTTTGTATGTGTGAAACTTGAAGAGAGTCGGACGCTTTTTTCGTTTTCTTTCGGCGTTTTGTTTTTCAAATCTTCAACCCTATGTGGGGGATGTACCAGAAGGAATGGCCCTATCTTTATAACAGATCTTTCTTTGATGGAAATATTGAGATATGCCGAGTCCATTTGAAATCCATTTGCAATTCAAAGTTTTGAACCTTTGCGGGGAGGTACCATAAGGAGAGGACCGTCATATCCCATCTTGACAGATTTTGTGGTAGTAGAAATAATGGGGTGTGTGAAATATGAAGAGAACCGGATGCTTATTTCAGATTATATAATTGTTTTGGTTATTTAAAACTTTGACCCTTTGTGGGGAAGGTAACAGCAGGAATGGACCGATTTTACCATCTGTATAACAGATCTTGTATTGATGGAAATATTCAGATGTGCGAACTCTGAATGGAATCGGATGGTAATTTCGGGTTTTATGATCAAAATTTTGACATTTTGCGGGGGAGGTACCACAAGGAGTGGACCGATATATCCCATTTTCATACTAGACCTTGGGTTAATAAGGATATCGGGATGTGTGACTTTATAAGAGTTATAATTATTCAAAATTTTGACCCTTTGTGGGGGAAGTACTTGATGGAGTAGACCGATATTACCCAATTTTTCACCTGACCGAGAACTGACGCAAATATCAGAATTTGCAAGGTTGTAGCAAAATCGGATTATTGCATCTCTTTCTGTGCAGATTTTTTTGAAAATTTCGACCATTTGTGTGGGAGGTACCAGAAGGAGTGAACCGATGTATTCCAGCTTAGCACCAGACCTTGGGTTAATAAAATTATTGGGATGTGTGAAATTTGAAGACAATCGGGCTCTTACATCACATTTTATGACAGTTGTAATTATTTAAAGTTTTGACCATTTGTGTGGGAGGTACCAGAAGCAGTGGACCCATATTGTCGATTTTCACACCTGATACAGCACTGACGCAAATATTATGATTTGCAAAGTTGGAGCAAAATCGGATTATCCTATCTCTTTCTTTCCAAAAAATATATTTTTTGAAAATTTCGATCTTTTGTGGGGGAGGTGGGAGTGGAGTGAAGTGGACCCATATTGCCCATCCCCGAACTCGATCTAAAATCTCCGAACTCGATGACAAAAATATTACGATGTACTAAGTTTGGACCTAATCGGGCACTTCCTTTGAGAGTTATCGGGCGCACCAGCCAGACGGACGGATGGACATCGCAGGATCGGAGACTGGGTTTTGAAAAAAATTTACATGTTTGTGACGTCGTAAAGCTTCTTGTCAGACCGCAATACAGAAATTGGTTGAAAAATTTGAACTGTTGAAATCTGTGTTTTTTTTTTTTTTTTTTTTTTGGTCGTGGTGGTAGTGTTGATATGTATTACCTGGTTTATTTTAAACAACAGGGCACTCCATGCCACACAAGCAAAGTTTCCCAACTGTGTAATCAAAATTGCTTCCCTAGATATTGTGATTTAACAACATTCGACGTTTGGGGCCATGTGAAACATAAAGTCTACGCTAGAAGTCTATGATCGATTCAAGATTCCAAAGATGGTTTTCGTGAAGCTATCGAGTACAAAGGGCAGCCACTTTGCGATTTAGCTTTGTAAATTTCATGATAACGAATTGAATTTTCAAACGTGCCCGTGTTGCAATGGCTTTTAAGTATAAATGACTATAATTTGTCATTTAAAATAATAGTTAGTAAAAACATCGTCGCACAATGTAGGGTAGATTCTGAAATATTCCCCATATAACGATTGTCAAACCCCTCTCTTCTATATAGCCAGTTGGTAGGTCCTTACGACCTATTTCCAGCCAGTTGCATTTTTGTTATGCAAAAAATATAAATTTTCAAATACCAGTTTTGATTGATGTCAAAAAATCTAGCTGAACAACCCTCGTATGTTTGCTATATCAAGAAAAATATTTGTGAGTCCCAAGATGTTGCATACAAACCCAAGTCATCAAGAACACTAAAACGAATTACTGACCTATAAAATTAAATTTTAACAATTTCATTTTGTACAAAAAATGAATGAATGACTTTGAGAAACGTTAGTACAAACATATTTACAAAAGCCAGAGAATTGTTCGGAATACGCACATGTACGTCTCTATGGCTTAAAATATAAACACACACCCCTACAACATATAAAAAATAACTATATTAAGTACTATCTTATTACGGAGAATGAGATAGCAGACCCTACTCCACTTGCTGAATCTCTTATGCTGCGGATATAACATCTGCATGCATATGTATGTTGTCGTCATGTTGCCTGATGAATGGGAATTATAATGAAAATCTTTTATGGTCCTGATTGTGAATGCGTACGATGACGTTGCTCTTTGCATCATCATCTTCGTCTTCATGTCCTTTTCAAAAACATACCAGAATACTTACATTACTGAAGACATCGACCAAAGTCGTCGGCGTCATCATCAACATACACGATCTATACAAAAGAAGATTTATATATCCGCTGATGTTCTTAAGAACACAACGGAACACATTCGTAAAGAGTAATATTATTAGAGAACACTTGAGAAGAACCTGGGAGAAAGTACGAGAGATAAAGAATGTGTGTGTGTTTTGAAATAAAAAAGGAGGAAAATGAAATTTATTTGCTGAAAGAAGACCCGAATGTCAAAATAACTACTAATAAACATACATATGATATGTATGGGTGCAAGTGTGTGTGGACGTGTGTATGAGTGTGTGTTTAAGAGTATCAAACAATCAAAAATATATATAACGAAAGGACATGCAAACAAAAATGTATATCTATGTCTATATAAGAGCCAAGCCAGACAAAATACACTCAAGAAATGTGGGCTCATAAGATTGATTTCATAGATAATTTTATTCAGACGAATATCAAAAGGATTTTTTTTGAAGAATTTACTTGGTAATGTAATTTACAATAATTATATTTTAGACTCCCGGGCTGAGAACGACTATCTTCTTCGTAGTTCCTACTAAGAGTTATTTAAAGATTTTCTTAAAGGGATTTTGCGCTCCCTCATTAATGTGCCATAAAAGCCAAACATGGAACCTTGAGTCCACAATTTTAGTAAAAATCGACATTTATTAGCATCTATTTTTGGTTTAAATGGTGTTTGATTTGATTGATTGGCGACATCTGACCATTCACGTCAAGGAAATTGGAATCTATGTAAAGATAAAATCAAAAAATCATGTCGACGGCCCTTCAATAAAAACTTACTTCTGATTTTTAGTTATTTAATTCGACCTTTATTTAAAATTTTTGCAAATGTAAATTTAATAAAATTGGGCTCGAGGCCTTTGTTGTTTTCTTATTTTTTTTTATTTTCGATATTTCGTGTTCCTTCCTCCGACGGAAGGAACAATACAAGGAACATAACAAAAATATACAAAATCTCACCAATATAAAAGTCCTGATTGTCAATCAATAACACCTTTAAAAATCCACAATTATATCACAAATAATAAATTTAATGGGTTCTTAAATATATCCATGAAAATCCCCAATTAAAGCCTTGCCTTAAAAAAAATATTTAAAAATTAAAACCTATGCCCCTTAATAATTTATCTTAAAAATACACTTCTAAAAACATAACGTCGATGGTCTTTAAAAATATTCTTAATAGTCAACGATTAAAGACCTATAAAAAGTATTCCTTAAAATTCACAGTTATAGTTCTGATGACAATTCCAAAATAATTTTTAAATTTCACAATTTTAGAGCTGATCCCTTCAAAAATATTCTAAAAATCCACGATTGTAGTCGCGATTAACCTTCAGAAATATTATTAATAATCCGTGATTAAAGTTCTGATGGTCCTGCAAAAATGTTATTAATATTTCCCAATTGAAGTTTTGATGATCCATAAAATATGTTCTTGAAACTCTACGATTTTAGCCTTTCCTACAAATGTATTATTAAAAATTCACGATTGTCCAAATAGTCCTTTAAAATATTCTTAAAAATCCAGGACTGTAGTCCTGGGCATTCTCCCAAAATATTATTTAAAGTCCACGATTGTAGTCCTGATCGCAATTCCAAAATTATTGTCACAAAACTACAATTGGAGTCTTGATGGTCCTTAAAAACATTTTTGAAAGTTCACGATTTTCCCTTGAAAACATTCTTGAATATCCATAATCTCGACTATTATAGTCCCGATTGCCCTTCAAAAATATTCTTAAAAATCCATGATTTTATTTCGATGGATGATCTTTAAAAATATTACTAAACATAATAAATACAGTCCTTATGGCCCAAATCAACGATTATAGTCCCGATTTTCATTCAAAAATATTCCTAAAAATCCTGAAAGATGATACTACAAACATATTCTTAAGAATTAGGACTACATACCGATAGCCCTTCAATAACATTCCTAAAAATCCAGGATTTTAGTCCTGGGTGCTTCTCCGCAATATTCTTAAAAGTCAACGATTATCTTAATTATGGTCCTTCAAAAATATTTTTGATAATCAACGACAATAGTCCTGATGACACTTTACAATTATTTAAGAAAAACTTAATCCTTATGGTCTTCTAAATAAGTCGTATGAATACACGACTGAATGACTCTTGGCCCTCAAAAAAGTCCAAAAAAAAAAAACAAAGATTCTACTTCAAATTGTATTATGAAAATGTTCTTCAAATCTACAATTAATAGACTTGAAAGTCCACAATTCAAAATATTATTTAAATATATCCTTAAGGACTCGAGAATTTAAGCAAAGTCCTTTCAAAACATTTTAACCCTTGCTATTACCCAGATTGTGATTCTAAATATGGTATAATAATCCCTAGAAGTCCTTCACAAATATTATATCAAAAACCCATATTATAGCCCTGACGGCTCTAAAAAATAGCCCCCCATAAATATTCAGAAAACTCCGCGATTATAGGCACAAAGGTCCTTGCAAAATATTCTTAAAAATCCAAGATAATGATCCTGATAGTCCTCTAAAAATTTCAAAATTTATCCTTAAAAATATTTTTAAAAAATCCACGACTATAATACTAGTCCTCCAAAAATATTTTTGAAATTTCCACAATGAAAGCCCTCATGGCCCTTTGAGATATTCTTAAAAAATTCACGATTAAAATCCGAAAAATATTCTTAAAAATCCATGATTTTAGTCCGATGGTCCTTTATAAAACCATGATCATGGCCGTAGATAAATATGAAGCTGATGGTCCTTCATATTTATTTTTAAAAATCTACAATTATAATCCTGATTGCACATCAAAAATATCCTTAAAATCGACAATAAAATCCATTGTCCTTTCATTATAGCTAAAATTCCAAACATTTATGGTCTAACGGTCCTTCACAAATGTTAAAAAAAATCCATATTATTAACCTGACGGTTCCTCAACGATTATGGTCCTTTTGGTCCTTGAAAACTGCTATTTAAGAGGTTTCGAAAAATTAAGACTTCAAAAAATTAAATTTTAGCCCGAAAATGGGACCAAAATGTTAAAAAGACCTAAAAATGACCCGGGTCAATATTCAGCAAAAATCTTTCAAAATGACGAAAATCAGGCCCTTATGTGGGCCATATTGTGCATACAGATAACATAAGTTGATAATATACTTACTGATAACCCAAATTGTCAAGTTCCAGCACATTTGGTAAGAAAATTGTTTCACAAACTTTTAGGTTGCCTAATATTAGAAGGTACCGCTATCCCGAAATTTCAAACTGCAGCCGGTCTAGTTCGGGAAATTATCGCAATTCTAGAAAAAATATAAATAAGGATATCAAATTTTAGAGTTCTAAATAAATAAGCTAATGTGAGCTCTTTCTTGATTTCAACAAAAAGACTGAAGAAAATAAATTTAGAATTGTTTTGATGACAACAAATATATTATTTGTGGATGTGCCAAAAATCATCAAAATACCGAATATCGGGAAATATGGCTATATGGGTCTATACATGCAATGTTTCGCCACGGGAGCTTTAACCCATTATGGCCTACAAATACCAATTTTTAGATAAATCCGTGAAAAAATGTGGCAAAAATAATCCAACTACCGAATATTGGGAGTTACCTTTATATGGGAGCTATACCAAAGCGTGGACCTAAACATACAATGACTCGCCACACGAACTAGGAAACATTAAAACCTACAAATACCAAATTTCAGACAAATCCGTGAAAAAAATGTGGCAAAAATCATTAAAATAACGTATATCGGGAGGTACCGTTATATGGGGACTATACCAAAACGTGGACCGATATATGTAATTTTCAATACCAACCATCCTAGACACAATACAAATTGCTCTGCTAAATTTTGGCGATCTACGTCAAATAATGTGGGCTGTATCGTGATATTAACAGACAGACGGACATCGTTAAATTGTATGCTGATTATGATATATATATATATATATATATATATATATATATATATATATATATATATATATATATATATATATATATATATTATGGGGTCTACGACGAATATTTAAGGATGTTACAAACGGAATGACAAAGTTAATATATATATATATAAAAACATGGGGTTTCATTGGGTCTTTCAAAACTGGACTTCATTTCAACAGACTCAGACACAGAAAACGTCCTATTCATACTTCCTTTCATCGTAAGTTGAACAAGGCAAATTATTTTTATTCGAGTGTAAGATAATGTATAACCCAAGTCATGACTTTTTTCTTCTCATAACATCAAGTGTTTGTCGCCCATATGTATGTATATGTACTTGTAAATGTATATATCATTATTATATACACAAAGACCTACCATAAGTGTATCTAGTTAAGACATTCTATAGGTAATATATATGTGTATGTGAATATATATATAAATTGTGTGTATGTGTATATTTCTGTGAGTAAAAGGAAAACAAGTTTGTTACATACCCCAAGAAGTGAAGTGACTGCTTTCGTATTCATTGTAATAAGGGTACTTATATTCATTTGATTATGATGACATTTTTATTACCTGTAAAATAAGCAAGAAAGAAAGAACGAAACAAGAATATGAAATAGAATAGAATAGTATAAGATATAAATATATAGTGTATATATTGTATTTATATTTTCATTTTGGCCCCAAAACTAGGTTAAGTTTTATGTAATGAAATTAATTTAATTTGTATAAGTTTTGTGACCGATGAAACGATGAAATTTAATTATGCCCAACACCACCACCACTATGTAAGAATGCAATGACTTTTATTAAAATGTTGATACTTAGCGCGTAATTTGGGTTTACAAGGAAATGCCTTCTCAATAAAAATAAAAAAATGACTTAAGAAGATTTTGATATCTTCATTTTGTCTATTATATATAGTTATTATTTCTATAGCTGTTTTGACACTACTATAAAATGATCAAATGTGCAATTCATGCAATTGTTAAAATTTTTTTAATACACATCCGATTTTGAAACTAGGGAACCCAAATGATAGTTTTCTGTAAAATACGCCTTTAATTAATTTAAAGCAATAATTTCATACACGAATAATTATTTATAATTTTCTAGAGGATTATTCATCATTCAATTTCATCTTGAAAAGGGATAAGAGAAGATATGAGAAGAAAAGCTAATAAATTGTCGAAAATTGTCAATCTATAGGCGTAAACGAGATAGAGGTAGGCAAACCGAAATATGTGTTATAGCCAGATTTGGGTCCTTATATATTACATGACAATGTCCCATAAAATCAAGAAAATAGGATGGAACTCGTATGTATCTCGTTCATAAGAATAGGGTACCGACTAGGATGACTCTACATTTAGAATCACAACCACGTATTAGCCATTCACTGGAAATGGAAATAATATTGCTAAGAGCCTGTGTCCGGCATTTCATTCCTAAGCTTCTTTTGCTTGGGTGTGTCCAATCCTTTTACTCGAATGTTATCTGTATTTTTTCAATGGATAATGGGTAAGGTCGGGGTTCGAAAACCTTCTTATTTTGCATCTTTTGCTTGTGTGTGTCCAAAATCCTTTTACTCGAATATAATCTGTATTTTTTCAATGGGTAAAGGTTAGTTCGGCCTTAGAAAACCTTCAGACGAAAGGAACGATTTTCTTCCTCCGAAGAAACCAAAATACAGAGTTCCAATTACATCGACTGAGAAATATGGCGAAAACGCTCACAATAACTAAAATAAGGAGGGGGAGTGCATTTATAACGGCTGTACGAAAACCTGGACCAACTTTAATAACTTTTTGCAAATAATGTTTTCACATAATAACTCAATTTACCAAAATTAGGCTAAATTAAATGAAATGTCAAAAATATTTAAAAACGGGCTTTACTCTTAATCTGGTACTGGGCTGACATGGGCAACAGTTAAAGCAAATATCATAAGAAATCCAAAACTCTAAATTAATTTTAAAAGCCCTATTGTAAATGTTCTGAAATATATCTCAAACTATTGGGATCCCTTTGTGTATGGTCAAGTATATTCAAAAGCCTTAAGCAAGTTTGGAGTAACAACCTAAAACTCTTTTTAGGTTCTTAAATAATGGGAATTTTTCAGCGAATTCAGAAAGAGCTATAAATTTTTCTAAAGTAAAGAAGTTTTTATATACTCAGTCATAGAAAGGGTATACAGGGTAAGATAAAAAACTTCAACAAAGTTAAATGCCATAATTTTTACATTTTTTTTAATTTTATTGAATGAAAGTAAAAAATGTCGGAAATAGCATCAAATTTTAGAATAAGTTTAGATTTGTTCGAATTGGTCACCTTTGGCTCGAATGATGCCCTTCAAACGGCAAATGAAACCGTCACACGCTGCCCAAATGTTGCTCTGCGGTATTTTGGCTTATTACCAGCGAAGTGTTTGCTTGAGGTGATCCACACTTTCGTATATTTTTTTAATTTATTGAACGAAAGCAAAAATGTCGGAGATAGCACCAAATTTTAGAATAGGTGTAGATTTGTTCGAATTGGTCACCTTTGGCTCGAGTTATGCCCTTCAAACGGCAAATGAAACCGTCACACGCTGTTCTACGGTATTTTGACCCATTCCCGGCTAAGCGCTTGCTTGAGGTGATCGACACAATGGAATTTTTTAGTGCCGTCCTTACTTTCCAAATACTCCAGACACAATAGTCCAACGGATTGGTATCCGGAGATTTTGGTGGTCATTGTACGCTGGAAATGAAGCGAGGAACATCATTTTGTAACTATTCTTGTGATCGACACTTTGGAATTTTTTAGTGCCAATCTTTCTTTCCAAAATATTCCAGACACAATAGTCCAACGGATTGGTATCCGGAGATTTTGGTGGCCATTGTGCGCCTGAAATGAAGCGAGGATCCTTATTTTGTAACCATTCTTGGGTGGTGTGCTGAGTGCGATGGTGCAACGTCCTGTTGGAATGTCCAAGGTATGCGGCCAAAACGTGTGCGTGCCCAAGGCTTTAATGAAAATGGTATATGAAAAAACTCTAACCAACTGACTGCTGTAATTTCTAAGCCAGTAGTCCGAGAGCTGTTAAAATTATGCCAGTGACAGCTCATATTATTGTTTACAAGCGTACAAAAGCATTTTGATGAAAATTTTCCAGAAAAAAGGGAATGGGCCAAAAACCGCTGATCAGGATCGGGCAGCGTGTGACGGTTGCATTTTCCGTTTGAAGGTCATAATTCGTGCCAAAGGTGACCAATTCGAACAAATCTAAACTTATTCTAAAGTTTGATGCTATTTCCGACCTTTTTTGCTTTCATTCAATAAAATTTATATAAAAAAATGTAAAAATGATGGCGTTTGATTTTGTTGCAGTTTTTTTATCTCACTCTGTATATGGTACCTCACACACATTTTAGCATTTTCTAAAAATTATCAAATATCCCATATGAAGTGAAGGAAGTATCCAATATAGTTAAAACCTGGCACGTCCCGATATTTATATCACATTAATTTAGGTCCGATACAAAATGGACAAATTGGCCTATTCTTTCGGAACTTACTCCATAGAGAGTCAACAATTTGAATAATTATAACAGAAATCAAAATATATTTGAATAATCGAACATTGCTTGTGGGTATATATCTGCCGGCAAAACGTGGACCTATATATACTATATTCCACCACAGCAGCTAGAACCTATTGTGAACAACAAATATCAATTTATAGGTAAATCCGTGACAAAATGTTGCGAAAATCATCAAAATACAGAATATCGGGAGGTACGGTTATATGGCGGCTATACCAAGAAGTGGACCGATATATCTCATTTTCAATACCATCGTAGACACAATAGAAATTTTTCTGCCAAATTTTGAAGCTCTACATAAAATATCGTGATTTCAACGGACAGACGAACATCGATAAATCGACGTAGAATTTTACGCTGATCATGAATATGAAGTATACATATACGTGAGGCCTACGACGAATATTTAGGGATGTTACAAATATAATGTCAAAGTTTGTAAACCCTCCTTTTCAAGGTGGAGGGTATAAAAATATGAAGGTGGTGTTGGGTATCAAATGGTCGGCTGTGACGACTAAGTAATTTATTAGACAAATGACAAAGAATGTAACGTTATTTTTTATGTTATTGAAGCAATGGAAATCTACCTAAAATATTAAATAACTGTTATACTATAAGTGTTCTAAAAGGATCATATGCTTATTTCACAATATCATGCTATATCATCAAACAGCTTCAATATTCCTAGCCTAACGTTCCCCAAAGGACTCCAGTAACGCAGCAGCTTCTAGCTTTTGGCGATATTAGTTTTGTGTTAATAAATAAATGATATGTTTAACAGCATATTAACAAATAATATGTGATGTTTCTCGATGTATGCGTGTGTGTTCGTTTATAACCAGCTGATATTTAAACAAAATAACATACAAATCAAATATTGTTATAATGGTCAAAATTAGCATAATTTTATTCGAGTAAAATTATTTTTTATTCAAAAATTGCCATTATAGCAATATTTGACTGTATCCTATACTAACAATATAATAACCTATGTAATACAATTGATATAACCTATTTTCTATGTGTCTGTCTATGTGTGTGTCTGAATATCGTTATTGAAAATACCATTATTTAATTTGATATTTTCTGTTTAATCTTTTTTGTGCCACATAAACAACCGCTGAATCTGTACTTGATCTGGTTGATATCAATAGCAAATCCAACATTATATGCCCATTATGTATTCAATACACTTGACCAGGACCATACGGGAATTGTGAGTTTTGAGGTGAGTATTAAAATAAATTTAACAATTAAAAAAAAAAGAAAAAGAAATAGATTTAAAAAAATAAATTATTTTTTCCAAACACACATTGAAATCCACTTTCCATTTTATTTTTTTTTTTTTTTTTTTTTCAAAATTTCATTTTAAACCTTTAATCCTGCAAATGCTCTCTCTCTCATCGCACTGCAGTGGCCATTTGTAGTCGAGGGAATTTGTTTTGCACAAATTGAACAAACAACAATTCATTTGCCATAAATTTTGCTGAATTCTCATTTAAACAATGAAATCTCATCACAATCAAATCTCCCATTTCAATTAAAATTCTTTATTTTGTTTGGTTGGGTGTGTGCGGAGGTTGAAGGCGGGTTTAAACTTTTGGAAAATGAATTTTCATTTTATTCATTTATTTTCCCATTCAAACAATCGTTCATTCATTCGTTTCGTTCGTTTCATTCATTCATTGTGGGTTTATGTGGCCCGCCCAAGAGCGCTCACATTGTTCGAAATCATCCTCATCAGCACCATTTATCGCTTCAATTATTTTATTCAAATTGCGATCAAATGAGTGTGAACTAATTGCACTGTTTCAAACTTTGTGCATCGCAAAACAATGGTAAATCACAAATATGTATTCGTTAAGACAACAATGCGGAAAGTAGTTCCAAGTAGTTCCGCTTTTGAAAACTGATTTGTTAAATTGAAATCCATTGCCTGTTTATTAGTGTTGAAATTTCGTTATTATAACAATGATATAATGAATGGATGATAATGGGTTATAATTAGGAAACATTGGGAATAATTTGTTAAAGGCAAGACAAGGCCGAATTTTATTGAAGAATATTTCTTCAGGGACCAGCCAAGGCATGGCTTTATATAAGTATATACATAGACCAGCTAAGACTTGGATTTATTTAGGAATATTTTTACAGCTTCAGCCATATGGCTGCAAAGGATATATATCATTTGCTACGGCCACAACGTGGCTCATCGAAATAATGGTTTTAGGCCCGAGGTCTCTTTGGACCAAATCCGTTTCTCGAAGGGAGTATCCGATATGATCCAAACTTGGTACATCCCAGTATCATAAATAAACTTAGATCAAGTTCGGAGAAGGACAATATGGGTCCATCTTACCACAGAAGTGGGTCTGGTACCTTACCCACAGAAGTCGAAACTTTCACAAAATATTTTACTGCACAGAAAAAGGATAATCCGATTTGGCTCCAACTTTGCAAATCCCAATATTTAATTCAGTGCTAGGCCAGGTGCGAAAATGGACAATATCGGTCCACTCCTCAACAACATTTTGAATGCCCATGAAGTTCATAAAACGAAAAATTAACCATCCATCAACACAAGATCTGTTATAAAGATGATAAAAATCACACCATTTCTTCTGGTATCTCCCCACATAGGGTTCAACATTTTGAGTAACCATCATAAGATCCGAAATAAGAATCCGGCTCTCATTCTAAGTTACTGTTCTGTGGACCCTTTTATCTGTAATTTCCCTAAAATTGAGCGATTATTCTTCGGAAAAATTCCTAAGTCTGAAATTGTTTTTGCATATAAGGTCCATATATTCGGAAAGTACTCCTCGAGACCTTTCATTTGTGCCCAGCCTCGACACCGCTTCATTCTTAGTTTCAGTACTGTGGACCCTTTTATCTACAATTTCCCTAAAATTGAGAAATATTTCTTCCGAAAATTTCGAAAAATTCCTAAGTATGAAATTCTTTTTGCATCAAGACCTTTCATATGTACACAGCCTTAACCCCGCTTCATTTTTGAATATGTTATTCTAGGTTTAAATGTAGTGTTTTCAAACTTTTTCAACGTAAATTTTAAATATTTTTTATTTAGCAATTTCATTGTAAATTTGAAATTTGCAGGAAATGTTTGAAATTTGATCAACGCTAATATAACATAATTTACATTTAATTCTGCTCTGGTTTACTACCCCCTCTCTCTCTCCATTAACCCTTTGTGAACCGGAGAAAAATAACCATGGTTTGTGTATTAAATTTAAGATAAGATTTTTTAAGATATAAACAATTTCGCCACCTACCCGACTCAAGCTCTTTCGAAATTAATCTCCCCGATAAACCGCCAGCTAAATCATAATTATAAAGTCACAACAACTTTTGTTAATTTTCTTTTGTTTAACTAAGCAACACAAACAACAAAACAAAAATACGCGTCGAAACTTATTTTCAATTACGTCCTGACGGGCTGGCTGGCATGTGTTTGAAACTTTATTTCCTGTACACCTTCAACTTTATCAACATTGCTGTGGCAACAATTGTTGCAGGCGAATTCGAAGCAATATATATTTTTTTATTTTTTCGTCTCCACTTAGGCGTTATTGAATTCAAGTAGCCTGCCTCTACATCCATCAGACACTAGAGTCAACAACAATAATGCCAGCACTTTTCATTGAACTTTGTGTATAGAGCGTGTATATAGTGGTGTACGTTAGTGGGTGTGTTGCTAGCTCGCTTGGCCATGAAGTTATACCATCAGATGTTTTTTTGGGGGGGGTGAAACAAAGACGATTTGAAATGAGGTTAAAAAACTGTACAGAATCATAATTAATTAAGCGTAACATGACCAAACGCCACCACGGAGCCGCCAAGTCGAAGATGAATTCTTCATCTCGAAGTCCTTGTGTGTGTGGGTGTATGCGTGTGGCTCAATTCTAAGGTGAATGGTTTTCTCTGAAGTTGGATTGTAATTTCTAATGAAAAAGTATCCGCAGCAGAAGCAGAAGCAGCTAGTAATCAGCAGCAGCAGCAGCGACAGCTGTTTACTTAAGAAGTTTAGCAAGGCCATATTTATCTTATAATATTGTTGGTTTTTTTTTTCTTCTTCTTTTGTTGTTTTCAATCCAATTGTGTAGAGTTTACAAAGTTGTAAAGTCGTAAAGTCGTATTGTATCGCTGGCGCTGAGTGTTGTGTCTTACCTCTGGGGAATACATTTCACCTTTAGATTAAATTTAATGTCAAAATAACGAGTCCACAAGGGCCATGGTGAAAACAAACACGAAGCGATTGTAATGAACAGTGACAGGTTATTGCGAACATCTGGTGGTATGGCTGGTACGGCTGGCGTTCCCTCCGTCTCTCAAGAGATTAAAATCTCATGAGATATTCAATTAGTAATTTTTATTATGACAAATGCCATAATGATTAAATCGGCTTAGGTTTTTAAATGAATTATGGCAGATAGGTATAGGAATTTGAGACATTAATACATTTGGAATTGAAATATGAATCTGCAGAAATGCTGAAGATAATGCTCAACACTTTAAAATATTTTTTTTAAACTGATAACTCCTTTCGAATGAATACCATAATCTAACTTTTGTAGAATGGAAACCTTAAAGATAGGGTGAGATACAAAAACTGCAACCATCCACAAGTGGCTATCGTTAGAGCCCTCCAGCATTTAAATAACTCAAAAGAGCTAAAGAGTTACTTCGCTTGGCCGGAAGAGATAAACTGCCGAATTTTGTTTTCTCCGATGAGAAAACCTTCGTTGTCCAGCAGTTTGTAAACAAACAAAATTATCGTGTTTACTTGCAAAGAGGTCTGCTGAAAATGTGCACCTTCGATTGGCCACCAGAACTCAGGCGCCGGCCATGGTGATGGTGTGGGCCGGCAAAACAGCCGATTGTCGCTCTCCGCTCGTATTAATCGACCGTGGCATCAGAATAAATGACGAATATTATCGTGAAAAAATTCTGGAGGGTGTATTAAAGCATTGGGTATGTAGAGATTTTGACCGCAGACCGTGGACATTCCAACAGGACAGCACCATCGCACTCAGTACGCGCCAAACAAAAATGGTTACAAAATGAGGTTCCTCGCTTCATTTCCAGCCCACAATGTCCACCAAAATCTCTGAATACCAATCCGTTGGACTATTGTATCTGGAGTCTCATTGGCCGTTTGAATGCCATAATTCGTGCCAAAGGTGACCAATTTCAAAAAAAAATCTACACTTATTCTAAAATTTGATGCTATTTCCGACATTTTTTGCTTTCATTCAAAAAAAAAATTTAAAAAAAATGTAAAAATTATGGCGTTTGACTTTGTTGCAGTTTTTTTTTTTATCTTAACTTGTATGTTTCATTCGATTTGGTGTTGAAGTCCCTCTCATGGTAATATGCACTCCACAACAATGATATTTGGTACCAGATATCTTATAGAGCTCAGAAATACCTTTGCCAAATTTAATCGAAATAGGATAAGATTTGGATATGGCTCCCTTTGTGCAAAAAATGGCTAATATCAGCCCAAATGGAGTAAATTTTGGGACGTACGTTTCCATTTGGCGGAATTCGGTTCAGATATATGTGTTTTAATATAATTCTTCTCGAAATGATATCATGCACTTCATATTTTTTGGTATAAAAGATAAAAATGTCTCCGTCAAATTTGGTGAACATTGGTTCAGACTTAGATTTGCCTGCCAGATAGTAGTTCCCTTTGAAACCAAATTATAACTGCTCTAAAGTCAAAGAATGATATGTGGTATGATCTACCTCAAATAAATTATTTTGTTGTGGTGGCCCACTAAATATGCATAGTGGTGTAGGGTATCATATATGGATTAAATCTAAAACATAGATATTTAAATTCTTCTTTGTGATACTTAATGACTTTAAATTCAATGCGGAAAAAAACATTTAATTTCCTTCTTTTTATGACCTTGATTTTCATGATAATTATCTAACATTTCTCCTGCGTTTCCTTATTCTTATGTTTTTACTTAAATTTAATTTCGCCAGACACGTATATAATGTATTCCCTTAGATGCTAAATTTGTTCATGGATTCCGTCGAAACATAATGGTTTTGCCCCCGCCCTTTCCAGAAGTTAAATATTAAGAAACGTTATTATACCCTACCTAAGTAAAGTAATGGCAATTGCCATTAAATGTTATTTCAACACGTAAAAATTTGTGTTATTTTTTATTAGCGTAGATCACGTGAGTACTTCTGTTATTCGTAAAAGTTAACAGCGAAATTGTTTTCTAAGAGCAATTTGTAATGAAGTGGATTATACTACTATTTAGCATTAGGATTTCAGCAAAGGTGCGGGAATAATGAGGGTATGGCGGATGTCGTACTACTAGGGAATGTGAGATACTATACTATTTTGTTATTTCCAATTTGAAGATTCTGATAGCACTTCAAAAATTATAACGTGTATTTCTAGAGCATTCAAAATCAATCAGATTCATAATCCTCAAAAATTTCACATTTTGAAATTAGAAGATCCCTGTAGCTCAAGAAGCATACATTAATATGTCTGAAGTGCTATCAGAATCTCCAAATTTAAAATAGAGAAAATGTTGCGGAATCTGTCAATTTTCAATGGAAGGAGATGGAATCCTTTACCCATAATAAAAAAATAAAAAAACATTAATAGATTTTTAATTTGTTAATGCCAATTTCAATTAGGCCCACTTTTTTTCTATTTTTTTCGATACTATAATCCGAGTTGAAAATTTATAGTCTCGAAAATATTGATTTTAAATTTGTGGGGCGTTTGGCAATTGTTTTCAATTTCTTATCATTTTCGAAATTTAATTTCTGTCAAACATGTTCTCCTTTCGTGGAATAATTTTTCTCCCCGCTTTGCAAAATATGTGGCTAATAAATGATTTACAAAATGAAATTTATATCTCTTAATTCAATGTCAAACCTCGAACTACCCAGCAAATCACACAGGTTCATTAAAATTTCAACAAAAAAGCAAACAATATATCGGAATAAAATTATACAAAGCATGTTGACCGTAGGCTTTTGCATAATTAAGTATTTTTCGGTTGAAGCAAGGACGAAGCTTAAATTTTTAACGTGGAAAGTTTCTCAATAACAAAGCCAACAAAAAATCTATGGAGCAAATATGTAGGGGGAAGGATAGGGAACACAAATTTTTTTAATTGTCTCCCGCAGGGGGTCCTTTTAAAGGTATTCTACATTTAGAAGATTTGCTAAAGGTTTCCTATCTATAGAAGACCTGTTAAAGGTCTCCTATCCATAGAAGACCTCTTAAAGGTATCCAATCTCTAGAAGACTTCTTAAAGGTCTCCAATCTATAGAAGACTTGCTAAAGGTCCTTTATCTATAGAAGACCTGTCAAAAGTCTTCTAGAATCAATAAAGGACCTGTTAAAGGTCTTCTATCCATAAAAGACCTGTTGAAAGGTTTTCTATCCATAGAAGACCTGTTAAAGGTATTCTATCAATAGAAGACCTGTTGAAGATCTTCTATCCATAGAAGACCTGTTAAAGGTCTCCTATCAATAGAAGATATATTGAGGGTCTTCTATCCATAGAAGACATGTTGAAGGGGTTCTATCCATAGAAGACCTGTTGAAGGGGTTCTATCCATAGAAGACCTGTTAAAGGTCTCCTATCCATAGAAGACCTGTTGAAGCTCTCCTATCCATAGAAGACCTGTTGAAGGTCTTCTATCCATAGAAGACCTGTTGAAGGTCTTCTATCCATAGCAGACCTGTTGAAGGTCTTCTATCCATAGAAGACCTGTTGAAGGTCTTCTATCCATAGAAGATCTGTTGAAGGTCTCTTATCCATAGAAGACCTCTTGAAGGTCTTCTATCCATAGAAGAACCTTGAAGGTCTTCTATCTATAAAAGACCTGTTGAATGTCTTCTATCCATAGAAGACCTGTTGAAGGTCTTCTATCCATAGAAGACCTGTTGAAGGTCTTCTACCCATAGAAGACCTGTTGAAGGTCTTCTATCCACAGAAGACCTGTTGAAGGTCTTCTATAAATAGAAGACCTGTTCAAGGTATTTCATTGACCTGTTGAAGGTCTTCTATCCATAGAAGACCTGTTGAAGATCTTCCATCCATAGGAGACCTGTTGAAGGTCTTCTATCCATAGAAGACCTATGTTGATGGTCTTCTATCCATAGAAGACCTGTTGAAGGTCTTCTATCCATAGAAGACCTATGTTGAAGGTCTCCTATCCATAGAAGACCTATGTTGAAGGTCTTCTATCCATAGAAGACCTGTTGAAGGTCTTCTGTCCAAAGAAGACCTGTTGAAGGTCTTCTATCCATAGAAGACCTGTTGAAGGTCTTCTATCCATAGAAGACCTGTTGAAGATCTTCTATCCATAGAGGACCTGTTGAAGGTCTTCGATCCATAGAAGACCTGTTGGAGGTCTTCTATCCATAGAAGACCCGCTGAAGGTCTTCTATACGTAGAAGATCCTGTAAAAGGTCTATTTTCTATAGAAGACCTCTAAAAGGAAAGTCCTGAGAGTTCGCTTAACGGTATTCTATTTATAGAAGACAATCAAATGTCATCCATCTTAAAGTCTGTAAAAGACCTGTCAAAATTCTTCTCTCCGTAGAAGACCTGTCTTCCTTCTCTCAATATCTATGTTCTCTCTTATTATATTTATAGAAGACCTATCTAGTTAATAAAGGAAATGTCAGAGGTCTTCTTTCTGCAGAAGACCATTAAAAGATCTTCTCTTTTCAGAAGACCTGTCAAAGATCTTCTCCTTTCAGAAGACCTGCCAAAGGTTCAAGGAAACCCTATTAAATTGTTGTTATCTATAGAAGGCCATTCAAAGGTCCTTATGCGTCCTTGTGCCACCATTTCCCTTGAAAAGCCAAAAACCAAACATTTCTCACACAAAATCCACTGTCCATCACTTGGGATACTTCCCTGATTAGTTTGCAAAACAAAAAGTTGCCTATAATCGCGATTGTTTGCCATTCGCTTACAGCGTTCGGTGGCGAGTGTGTGTGTGTTTCCTCAGCACTTTTCAATCCATAAGGAATATGGGCTTAACACCACACGCACACAAACTCATAGCGGTGGCGCTGTTTCGGTTTCACCAACACAAAAGTATTTAGCGATTTTTTTACACTGTCATCTCGCTCTCCACCACAACTGTTCGTTATGTCCTGCTGATGCTGCTGTTGCTGTCAAGGGATCGTTACAACATCAGAGGCTAATGAGGTTTTCATTGTTTTTTTTTTCTTTTGCTTTTGGTTCTTGTTGCCACAGCAATAATAACAAAAGCAACTGCAACAACACGAACATGAACACGAACACGAAGAACTGTAACAAACAACATCCTCATCAGTGTACACAAACAAAGGCAAGAAAAAAATGAACGAAAGAAAGAAAACAAAAATTGGCCAACACATTCAATGTTGTCGCTCAACATGTCCTGTCCCTGGAACTAACTTATCAAATGATGAGGGGGCCCAAGAAAGGACAGCTAAAGTAAACCCACAGTAGCGGCGCCAGCATTGACAGCAACGGCATCAAGTTTTAACGATTAGCTTTTTATCTCACTTTTACACATTAACTTTCGCGTCAGGATGGTAATTTATTTAAGCCTCCTTAATGTAGCATGCTTTCATAAAAGTTTAACAAATGTGTAACGCGCACACACACACGCATGTACACATTACAACATCACGGGGCATCATTCACACACTGTTATGCAGAGATATTTGGCTTGGGAAAAATTCCGACATATTTGTGTTCCCATCATCAGGGTCAAGAATTATTCGACACAATGTCATGAAAGTAATGAAATATTGGAAAAGAAATTAATTAGTTTTAGTGGTTTTAGTGGTGGTGGACTACCAAAAGCCAAGTATGACTTTTAACCATAAGTTCAGGTAATCATATATAAATTAAAGGAATACCTAGGTACCCAATTAGTAGTTTAAAGTGTATTAGTGGCAGGGTACGAGATATTTGCTAAGCAAATGTTTACCCCCTGCTCACATGGGTATAAAGAGCATTTTTATACACTAAGTCTCTTTGGACGAATCCGTTTTATGGCATTTGGAGCCGATCTAGCGATGTCCGTCCATTCTTCCGCCTGTCTGTGTGATGGGTGGTGCGCACAATATCTCTCGAAGGGACTATCCGATTTGGTACATCGTAATATTGTTATCAAACTTGCATTGAGTTTGGAGATGGGCAATATCGGTCCACACCTTCTTGTACATCCACCACAAAAGATCGAAATTTTCAAAAAAATATTTTACTGCAGAATGATCCGATTTTGCTCCAACTGTGCAGTAGAACTAAATTTGGAATGAAGGTCACTGATAGAGTGTATGATAGATGTACTAAAGAGTTTTTGGAAATTTGCACTATAAGTGTACGAAAATGGCTACATTTGGTACCCTAAAATGGAAATTGAGGTTGACGAGTAAAGTCAATATAAAGAGGCAGGTTGGAAGTATAAACTTTTTTCTACTAAAAGGTACTAAATTTGGTACAATCTGGATGTAGGTAAACCGATAAAGCTGAAATCCTGAATTTTGAAATTAAGATTACTGTTGGAGTGAAGGCTCGGATTATGTAGGAAGTTTTGGAAATTCGTTCTTATCCATACTATATGGTACTAAATTTGTTACAATTTGTACATAGGCGAACCGATGGAAATGGAATCCTGGGTTATTGTGGGATTGTGGGTATGTAGGAAGCTTCGGAAATTGGTATTTATGTGCACTAAATACTACTAAAATTCTGAAATTTTATGCCTACTCGCAGATTACTGATGGTATCTGTTTTCGAGATTTCGCAGTGGTTTGAAAATGAAAATAAATTTGGTAATCGGATAAGGGGTATGGAGGGAATCCTCAAATTTAATATTAACGTCTCTGTTGGTATGCATCTAGATTTGAGATATGGAGATGGTTTTGGGAATGTGTACTATAATTGTACGAAACGTACTAAATGGTACTATATTTGGTATTGGGTAAAGGGATAACGATAAAATTGTGAACTTTGGTATTTAAATTGAAGATGGTATTTGTGTTTGAGATATGTGGTTGATTTGGAAATGTGTACTATATTTGTACAAAAAGTACTAAATGGTTTTGAATTTGGTATTGGATGAAGAGTTAGGGCTAGAATCTCAAAATTTGATACTGAGGTCTCTGTTGTTATCTGGAATTGAGATATGGACGTGGTTGTGAAAAGGTGTACTATAATTGTACGAAAAGTACTAATTAGTTCTAAATCTGGTCTTGGGTAAAGGAATAGGGCTGTTATCCTCAAATTTGATATTTGATGGTTTAGTAAATGTGTTCTAATATTGTATGAAAAGTACTAAATAGTACTGTATTTAGTATTGAGTGAAGGTTTAGAAAAAAAAACTCTCAAATTTTAGATTTAGATTACAGATGGTATCTGAGGTTAAAATTTGGATGTTGGGTTTGTGACGGGTGGGTTTATATTCGTACGAAAAGCCTTAAATTTAACTATATGTGGTATTTGGTTAATAGATTGAACTGGAATACCGAAATTTGATATCGTTGTCGTTGCTGGTATCTGGAATTGAGATATGGAGGTGGTTTTGGAAATGTGAGCTATGACTGTACGAAAAGTACAAAATATGGCATTGGGTGAAGGGATGGAGCTAAAATCCTGAAGACACTGTTTAATTAAACTAAATGGCACTAAATGTGGCAATGGGAAAATTTACAGGCCTGGGATCCCAAAATTGATTTTAAGGTATTTGTTGCAATCTGGTCTTTGTTCAAATGCGTATTATTATTGTTTAAAAAGTACTAAAAGGTACTAATTTTGGATCACTGGAGCTAGAATGGATAGATGTAGATTGTTTCGGATAACCGTACTAAATGGTACTAAATTTGGTATTGGGTGAAGATATAGAGTTGAAATTCTTAAATTTAATATTGAGGTCACTTTGGTATGGAGATGCTGAAATTGTTTTGGACAGAAAAATTGGACGTGGGTTCATGGTGCAATGGGTTTACTAATATCCTCGTCGGTGAAATTTAAAATAAAAAATTTAGAAGACCATGAAGACCAACATTTTCCTATTATTCTTTTTGAGAAAGGAAATTTAGTAATATAGAAAATTTAGTAGAATAGAAAACCTTGAAAATCTGAAAATTTAGTATGAGGTATGAAGTTTTGGTTAAGAAATTTTGTCAAACGGAATAAATTGTGCCATTTTGAGAACTAAAGAGGCACAAAACGAACATTTTAAGGTGGACCTTCGAACATCTCAATATTTCTACCAACCCCAGATCTGGTATGAAAATAGGTGGAAAGGAATAACTACTTTTGGTACCTCCCCCCACAGGGTCAATGTTTTGAAAAACCATGACTCTCATAAAGTGCGAAATAAGTTTTCGATATATTTCAAATTTGCCGCATCCCAATATTTGTAAAAAAAGATATACAGGGTTGCCCATATTCGACGGACCCATGTTTTTTTTTTCGGCCATTTCGATGACTCTTTGGGCCCATTCCAATCGACGAGGCTTGTCCGCAGGGAACAAATGCAAATCAATGCGAATAATCCGTTGTAAAATGGACCGAGCCATGCCCAACTGCTGAGAACGGCGTTTTTGGGATGTTCTTGGGGACCTCTCAACACTGGCTCGTACGGCAGCGATATTCTCGGCCGATCGCCTTGGCCCTTCAAACGCGGTATGTCATTATGCGATGTGACATCTCTGTCAAAAGTTATGGCGTCCGTCGAATATGGGCAACCCTGTAGTGTGAAAACTACTTCTGGCATTTTCCCTACAAAGGACAAAAATACGTTCACCAAGATAACGATTTTTTTCTAACTTCGCATATCTCAATATATTTACCAACCATCGATGTAAATGACCACAATAAGGAGCTTTACAAAATTATCACAGGAATAGTAAAAATTTTTAAAAATCAAAGTTTTTATTAGAAAATCTTAATAGCATCATTCGACTAATGCTTTTTTGTGAAAACAAGAATCATCCGAATTTTAAATTTTCCTTTACACCGACGAAACACTGTGCTACCTTACTGTGATGCAGCCTCCAACTCACCGAACCGAAAAAAGAAACGTGAATGTTAATGAAATGAAATCACAAAGGAACAAACAAAACAAAAACATTCCTTTTACTTTCCCTCTTCCTTGGCTATGCTGTGGTCGTTTGGTCAGAAAGTGGGTTTGAGCTGTGGTCTCAACACCCAAAAAAAGCTCATTATACTAAGATTTTAATGACTTTATTGCCTTTGTTGATGTTGTAATGTTTTGGCAATATATTTTTTTTCGCTTGGACAATTGTAGTTTTATACTTGTTCTCTCATTAAGCAAAAGATGAAGAAGAGGCAACGACGACGACGAAATAAACCCAAGAAAAAACAAAATACCAACAAATAATGATCTGTAAAAAATAATGTAAATTTTATGGTGGCACCATCTGAACAGCAACAACGACACCAACAAAATATGACGGCGAAAAAATTCTCAAAAGCATTTATCTGTCCGAACGAAAACAAACAAACGAAAAAAGGAAGAAAAAAAGAAATCAGGTTTTATTCTTTTGTTTACAATGTTGTTGTCCTTTACTTGTTTATTTTATGGGAAGGCAGGCTATACTTATCCCCCCATGACCCCCCAGTTCGAAAATGTCCTTACAATTGTGCTGCTTAATTTTTGTTGCCATGGTTTATGTTTCAATGTAGGGGAGTGGGAGCTGGGGTGGCTGGTCTATAAATTTTGCCATGTTGCTGGACACCATAGTTATGTCTTTTTTTCTTGTTGTTGTTGTTCGTTTTCTTTTCACAGCCACTATGAAAATTAACACCCATTAGCAACGGAAAATTGTCCACTATCCTGTACAAGGTTTTGTGTGTTTTTTCTGTGCTTCTTCTTTTCCCTCGGTTTCGTTGTGGTTGTGCTTTTTTGTTTTGCCTCTCGTCCCCCGAGTGAAAGCAAAAAACATAAACGAGCAATGAATTTAACGCTAAATAAAGCAAAATCTCAATTAAGTTATGGCTTTTCGTGGGATTTCGGTGATAAATTATGAGGAAGATATGGAAATGCAGGCAATTACATTTTGGTTATTTATTCTTTGGTAATATATATTTCATTCTTTTTCTTTTTTCGGTGAAGGTAGTTAAACTTAATATTTATATGCGTGTAATATATTATTTCTATACACGTTTTTTTTTTTTTTGGCAAAAACGTTAAACGCCTAAATGAAAATCACGGTTTCGTTTTTATGTTGCAATAGGATATATAGAACTGTTTCCAATGTTCAGGGAAATTTGAATAGGAAATTTCAAGGTTGTTGTTTTAAAATTGTATTTGATTAAAATTGAAATCCCTGTATCTGAAGCATAATTTTGAATCAAATTTTACTAAATTAAGAACGGCCATTACACCACATACATCTTTGTAGCTTTTTTAAAAGGATTATTGAAATAAAATATAATAAAAAATTAATTAAGAAACACTGTGGGTAATTATAACTAAATTAAAATATATATATTTTTTTTTTTTTTTGAAAATCGATTCCTGTTGAAGTTAAAATTTCAATATCCTACTCCTAAATTTTTGTGAAAAAAAATTCGACAACATGGTCCGATAACGATCGAGATTGGCTGTGACGTGCGTGCGGGTTTTCTGTGAACCAAATTCGACATGTTTGTTTTTTACATACCGTACGAACACATACTGCAACATTACCATGATTTTCAAAGTAATGCATTTTCAAAAGTAGAAGAAGGACAAAAATAATTACTATTTATTACAGACATTCACGAAATAAGCACCAGTTGAAAAATAGAACAAGTAAAAAAGCAGATAAGTTCGGCCGGGCCGAACTTTTAATACCCTCCACCATTTCGAATTAACTTGAAGAATTTCAAAAACAAAATTCGAAAATGAAAACCGTCATATGGGGCCTATACGAAGACGTGCATACGAAATTTTTTGCCATATTACCGAATATCGAGAGGTACCGTTATATGGGAGCTATACGAAGTCGTGGACCTGCATAAAAAATGTTTGTCATAGGCCGTGGTAAGCATTACGAACTTTAAATATGGAATTTGGAATAATTCCGGTAAATAATGACTCTAAAATCATAAAAATATCGAACATCGGGAGGATCTCGATCTGTCATAGGTTGTAGTACCCATTAAGATCTTCGAGTACGAAATTTGAAACGATTCCGGTGAATAATGTTGCTGAAAGCATGAAAATACCGAATATCTGGAGGTACCGTTATTTGGGGGCTATACAAACATTTTTGTCATAGGCTGTAGTTAATAATGTCGCTAAAACCATGAAAAATGTCGAATATCGGGAGGTACCGTTTTATGGGAGATGTACGAAAATGTGGACCGACATGACTCATTTACGAACTTAACCTGCCTACTGGTTAACTATGCATGTATGCAAAAAGATAGCGTGATGACAACAGACAGAGAGACAGTCATCGCTATAATTTTATAATTTTACGCTGATCCAGAATATGTATACTTTGTAGGGTCTATGAATATTTCGTGAAGTTACAAACGGAATGACAAAGTAAATATACCCTCCATATAATGGTGGAGGGTATAACAACTTAAATTGCGGTATTCAATATGAAATGCCTATTAAGACCTGAAGTCAATGATATTTTCATTACTTCTAACGACTTATTTTCCAAATTTTATAAATAAATACTTACCAAAGTTACACTTTTATATTTGTTCGTTCAAACTTAGCTTCACGTTTTGTCCTGAAATGAAAAAGGGAAAAAAAAATAATAAGGAAAAAATAATAAATAAAAATTGACATTTATTATAATATTATGGAATAAAAAATTAGAATAATTCAAAACAACTAAAACTTCGTTCAAACCGGAACAACTCCTGCATATTTCCGAAAGTCTTCTGCTCATTACGGACTAGAAATACAAAATTGCAGCCCATTCAGGAATACTGATTTAAAACACCAATGATAGGGAATATTCAAAAACAAGAAGTTAACAATTAAAAAAAAAAAAAAAAAAAAAAAAAAAAAAAAAACATCAAACACGCACACTAATAATTCAAAACTGACAAAATCGTTAGGTCACATTACACGAAAACATGTCGAATCTTATATCGGTCCACTCCATCAGATACCTCCCCCACAAATGGTCAAAATTTGGAATAATTACAACTCTCATAAAATGTGATGTAAGATTCCGATTGCCTTCAAACTTTCCACATCCCAATATTAATATTATCCCATTATCAGATTGTCTTCAAATTTCATATATCCCAATTTTTATATTAACCCAAGGTCTGGTATTAAGATGGGCAACATCGTTCCACTCCTTCTGGTACCACAAATTGCAAATCGTAATATTTGCATAGGTTCTAGGTCTCGGGCCTAAATGTATAATAATGGCCCACTCCATCAAGTACCTCCTTAGTCTTAAAAAATATGATGTAAGCGTCCGATTGTCTTCAAATTTTACACATCCTACTGTTTTTATGAAGTAAGATGGAATATATCAATACACTCCTTCTGGTACCTCCCCGACAAACGGTAAAAAATTTGAATATCCACGAAGTTCATAAAAAGGGAAATCAACATTGTATTTCATTCCAGACATGGCACATCTCAATATTTCCATCAACACAAGGTCTGTTATAAAGATGGTAGAGATTGGAACATTTCTTTTGCTACCTGAAATTTTTCAAAACTTAGAAAAATATAACACTCAAAGAAAGCGATATTATAGCAGCAATTATAGTCCAAATCTGGCGAGTTTTAATATTCATGTCAGTCTTAGATCAGATACAAATTGGTCAATATTGGCCAAATTCGGGACCTCCCACAAAAATGGTCAACAGTATGAATATCCATAACTCAAGGCTGGGGGTATACATCTGTCGACAAAACCGACTGAAATTATTTTACTTGTTAGAATAGAAGTTGTATTGAAAAATATGTTCTTGATCAGCGTAAAATTTTAAGGCAATTTAAACGCGACCGTCTGTGGGATTCTCTCTAACTTTATAGACAGCTTAAACTTTTGTCACATGTTTATTATGTCTAATTTTTTTTAATCGGGTATATCAGTTTACGTTTCCGCATAGCTCGGAAGTTTAATGAACAAACTGAGTTACGTTCCTTTGTACTTCTTGAAGAAATAAACCACAACTATTTGGAAGTTTTTTACATTACCTTCCATCTGTTTCTCGAATTTAAAACCTTTGGTTGGCGAAACCAGAAAAAAACTTGGCATATAACTCATTAAGCTTATATTAACAAACTACCCTCTGTATTATCAGTGTTTGGAAAATAATTATTTTCCAAAGCAAAATAACTTATTTTCCACATTACCAAGTAATGGGATGTGACTTGTTTACCTCTTTCGTATGACAGGCCCTTGTAATAAATGGGGTAGTAGATTTATTCGATACTTGTTGCGATTACCAGACAATTTTTACTAAAAAAATATTACTAACATTGTTTACCTAAAATGGAGGAAGCGATAAAGGTATAAGTCTGGAAAATTGATCAGCATAAAGTTCTATGTCGATTTAGTGATGTCCGTCTGTCTACCCGTCCGTCCGTCTGTGGAGATCACTCTAGCTTCCGAACGAATTGAAGTAGATTGATAAAATCTTTACTCAAATGTATATTATATCTGCAGGACTTTTGTTATTGAAAATGGGTCATGTAGGTCCACGTTTTGGTATAGCCCCCATTTAACGGTATTCCCCAATATTCGGTATTTTGATGGTTTTAGCGATATTTTTCACCGGAATTGTTTCAAATTTGGTATTTGAAGTTCGTAATGGATACTACAGCCTAAGACAGAAAATTGTCTGTGCAGGTCCACGTATTCGTGTAGCCCCCATATGATTTTAGCGATATTTTTCACCGGAATTGTTTCAAATTCGCTATATGATGTTCGTAGTGGATACTACAGCCTATGGCAAAAGTTTGTATGAGCAGGTTCACGTCTTCGTATAGCCCGCATATAACGGAACCTCGCGATATTCGGTACTTTGTTGATTTTAGCGACATTATTGACCGGAATGCTGTTAAATTTTGTATTCGATGTTCGTAGTGGATACTACAGCCTATGACAGAAAATTGTCTGTGCAGGTCCACGTCTTAGTATAGCACCCATATATTGTAATGGCTTATGACAAAAGTTACCTATGCACGACAATGTCGTCGTATAGACCCTAATATAACAGCTACATTCGGTACTTTTAAGATGTTAACAGAATATTTTACGGATTTTATTGTTTTTGAGAATTGACAAATTCTTCCCAAATGGTGGAGGGTATTCAAAGTTCGGCCCGGCCGAACTTACAGCTTTTTTTACTTGTTTATTGTCATATTTTTACGCGATTTTCTTAGATTTTATGCTTTTCTGGCAAATTACCATTCCGATGACCGTCCATATTGGTTGGCTTCTGACCAGCCCTAAACTCTAACTCCTCGTGGAAATCCGCATCGATTAGTTTATAATTATGGGCTGCAGATCAACAGAAAAATCAGGATAATTTTTTTGTTTGTCCATCTCAACCCCTTTAAATATTTTGCAATCATCTCAAAAATATTTTGCAATCAACTCCAATTTCGTGAGGACCGGGCCATAATTGTGATCTGTAGCGTGATTACAAATTAACATGGACAGACGGACATATATTGTTAGATGTACTCAGCTCGGCGAGACAGGAAGATCCATATATATTATCCTATGTCGGGGACCTATATTTCGAGGTGTTACATAATGTTCGGACCAATCAAACTTATAAAACACATAGTGTTGTAGAGTGTAAATAAACTCTCTCATTTTATTTAAATTAGAAACGTGACTTGAAGAAATAAATTTTGCTTGACATACATTTTCTTTCTCATTGCCTTTTTTCGCCTCAAATTTCCATCTAACCCACAATTTATTAAATAGTAAAATTTTATATTGCAATTAATCCTCTGGCACAATCCTCTACTGGCTGTGTCTGTATCTTTGCCTCGAAAATTCTTCCTTTTATTGTAACTGACTTTGAGAAATCTTTGGAAATCCTTAAAAAGTAGTGAAGAATAAATGTTTGCAGAAGAAAATAAATTTTCGCAGCAATAATGCATTCCATGTTCGTCAAATAACTTGTGTTTTCCTTTCAACTTCGTTATAACGAAAAAGACAAAAAATTCTTTTTGCAACAATGTAAATATTTTCCCCTTTTTTCTTTACTTTATTATTCGCATAACTCATGCAACGCTAAGTCAGTGCAACAATTTACATTGTTGTCTTTAAGGGTTTCCTACATCAAAAAATATTTCTTTCAAAAGAGAAATGTTGGCATCGGTTTTTTATTTCTTTACAACAATTTCGGTTATTTCAAGTTTATTTAATGAAATTATAATTTTCCCCTTGGTTCGTGTGCCTGCACAAATACTTAAGTGTATTAAACTTTACTTAAGTAGACAGTTTGTCATGCCATTATTTTCTCCTACTACTGTTTCGGTTGTTGATATTGTTGTTGTTGTTGTTCCATCTCAGGGATAAGAATGTATTTATGCCACAAGCACTGCTGAACTGAGCTAAACTACTAAAGCAAGCTCTTTCTATACCATAACCAACCACTTATCCCTTTTGTTGTTCATGACTCTATGACGAGAATAATGGAGGCTACATTTCGGAAGCCTCTAAGGATCATGGCAACAACAAAAAAGAGACTACTAGACAAAGTCTATTGCATGTTCGGAGGCAACAAAAAAAAACTATTGAGAGCTTTATTATATTCGACTTGAACCGTAATTGAACACTTGGTTGAGTGATGGGTGGTGGTAGTATTTGAATTACAAAAAAAAAAATAAAAAGCAACAACAGCAACAATAACACTCCACAAAATTTTACAAATACCATTATAGTTAACACGGAAGGAGGCGGAGGCACCGAGCAGTCAACAACAAATAATAATAACTAAATAAATAATAACAAAATATTGTAAACTTTTGCCTTTGTCTGGGTGTGTGTGTGCTTCTGTGTTCCACTACAAGTGCACAATAAATCGAGAGGAGGATAAGAGCAATTCAAGAGGGAAAAATTGATTGAACTACAAATTATATTTTAGTTTTTGTTCTGTTGCTGCTCTTTAAACTTCAAAAGTTTTCAAATTTGTTGTTTGCAAAGTCAAATGTTTACATGGATATTGAAAATAAGGAGGGAGATACATTTTACATAGACAAGGATTACATGATTGAGTAGAGGAAATATCAGATAATGCACAAAACTACTAATGACTTTATAATAAGGAAGGCAATGAAGGTTAAGTGGTTGGGGTTGTTTGTAATTGAATTGTTAAATAAATTAAATTTAAAAGGAGAAATATAAAAAAATTCCAAGACGACTTGACGGTATGGGATAAGATATCCATCGAAGAGCTACCGCTCATAGAAGAGCTCTAGGTCTTCTCACAGAAGAGCTATAGGTCTTCTAATAGAAGAGCTCTCGGTATTCTCATCGAAGAGCTATAGGTCTTCTCATCGAAGAGCTATAGGTCTTCTCATCGAAGAGCTATAGGTCTTCTCATCGAAGAGCTTTAGGTCTTCTCATCGAAGAGCTATAGGTCTTCTCATCGAAGAGCTATAGGTCTTCACATCAAAGAGCTATAGGTCTTCTCATCGAAGAGCTATAGGTCTTCTCATCGAAGAGCTATAGGTCTCCTCATCAAAGAGCTATAGGTCTTCTCATCGAAGAGCTATAGGTCTTCTCACAGAAGAGTTGTAGGTCTTCTCACAGAAGAGACGAAAAGGTATTCTCTTAGAAGAGAGGGTATTCTAAGAGAAGAGACGAGAAGGTATTCTCATAGAAGGGACGAAAAGATATTCTCATAGAAGAGACGAGATGGTATTCTCGTAGAAGAGTGAGAAGGTATGCTCATAGAAGAGATGAGAAGGTATTTTAATAGAAGAGACGATGAGGTATTCTCATCGAATAGAAGGTATTCTCATAGAAGAGACGAGAAGGTATTCTCATAAAAGAGACGAGAAGGTATTCTCATAGAAGAAACGAGAAGGTATTCTCATAGAAGGGACGAGAAGGTATTCTCATAGAAGAGACGAGAAGATATTCTCATAAAAGAGACGAAAAGATATTCTCATAAAAGAGACGAAAAGATATTCTAATAGAAGAGACGAGAAGGTATTATCATAAAAGAGACGAGAAGGCGTTCTCATAGAAGAGACGAGAAGATATTCTCATAAAAGAGACGAAAAGATATTCTCATAGAAGAGAAGAGATGGTATTCTCATAGAAGAGACGGGAAGGTATTCTAATAGAAGGCGCGAAAAGGTATTCTCATAGAAGGGACGAAAAGACATTATAATAGAAGAGACGAGAAGGTATTCTCATAGAAGAGACGAAAAGATATTCTCATAGAAGAGACGAGAAGGTATTCTAATAGAAGAGACCAGAAGGTATGCTCATAGAAGAGACAAATAGGTCTTCTCATAGAAGAGACGAAAAGGCCCTTTCCCACAGGAACAGAAATATCTTTCCCCAGAAGAACTGAAATATCTTCCCCCAGAAGAACTGATATATCTTCTCCCAAAAGAACAGAAAGGCCTTCTCCCAGAAGAGCCGTAGTTCTACTCCCCGAAGAGCTTCTCACGAAAATCTGAAAGTCTTAAAATCACTATCCAATGAAATACGTTTGCACCTCTATAACACAGATTAACGCCAAATGAGGTGTTTGTCCCCTCCCCCTTAATTACCTCATCCCCAAATTTGAGCTTTGAACAAAACCTCAACAGCTGCAATAAACTGCCAGCTATTTATCCAAAAATGTTAGCCCAAAAAGTTTATCATGCTAATGATTATGGCTATTGGAAAAGGCTCAGCTGAGCTAAAGAGAGAACAAAAAAGACAAATATCAAAACTTATAAGATACAACTTTTCAAACACTGCCAACCATAAAACACTCTCCTCATCCCCACACTCACCCCTCCTCTTGAACAAGTCAAAAACAAAAATATTTTCAAAATATATAGATTTGTTTTGATTGATCGCTTATTAATACTTGTTTCTAGGCGCCAAAGGCAGCCACAAAACTATGCCAAAGAAGAAACAAAAAACGAAAGACAAATGATGGCAAAGTTTATGAATTTCTGTTGGCGAAAGTTTATTTCGTTTCGTGGTTGAGAGATCTGGCGGAAATGAAATTTCGATTTATTTATATTTTTTTTTTCTCCTCGACAAATCATGGGATGGGAAGTGGCAGAGTGGCAGCACAGGAAAAAAAAAACTTTATCTTAACTTTCATCTCCCGCCACAACCAGAGGCCGCACAGCCACATAGCCACGGCCACGGTGTTTCAATTTACTTTACAAATGACCTTTGCAAAAACCAAAACCGTATAGAAGTAGAATCCAATCAGAAACAAAATAATAAAACGATAAATAATAAATGATAAAACGACAAGGACATGGGGGATAACGTGACGGAATGAAAATAAATTCTGGAAGCGAGTGAAAACAAATTCTGGACAATTACTGAGCGTGGCTTTGGGCCACACTCATTTTTATGACATCCAGCAATGCAATTTACCAACAAAAAAAAGAGATATTCCACTGCGGGCTAAAAGGTGATTTGCCAGTTTTATTACTATCCTCGATGATTTATTGAAGGATATGGGCACAGTGGCGAGCAGCAGTTGGAGGAAATTAATATAAATTGTTACTGCATTAAAAAATAATAAAAAAAAAATATAATATAAAATAGGTATATTATGTTCAATATAAGATACGTTGTGGAAATTTAATAATGGTGCACTCTCCCTTTAATCTTAGGACCTAATACGGGTTAAGAATGAAATCCACTTTAGTTTTGCCTCAAATCAGCCATGTCATGTAGTTCGTTTGTCGAAACTTCGCATATCTTAAAATTTGTGTCAGATAAAAGTCGGATGCGAAAATTACAAACATAGGACCAGCCCTTCGAATACCTCCCCCACAATGCGATACTCGAAATACATGAATTCAGTTTAAATATTTTCGACAATATTAGATTCAATGCTAATTCCTGATATCTGCTTCAAAGACATTTGCAAAAATCCCAACTCTTGTGAAAAGGTAAAATTTGTCTATGAACCAAAATTAGGTGAAGTTCAATTATCGGCTATATTGCTTTAGTTATTTTGGTACCTCGCCTACTTATTTAAGATATGAGTTTAAAAGGCGAAGGAAGTATCTGTATCAGCTATTTCACACAGAAAAAGTCCATGTTTTTTAAAAATCGTGACTCGAGTAAATTGCGAAAGAGGTCCCCTATTTGGTCTAGATGTGGCGAATCTCAATATATTTGTCGAACTACAACGAGGATAAGGCTAAAACTAATTTGTGAATTTTTAGAAATATTTTTTTATGGATTTCCCGGTTAAAAATAAATAGTGGAATGTCTAGTGATTGTTTTACGACGACAAATACCAAAAATATATCGCGGAATTTGTATACCCTCAGCTATACGGCTGAAGGGGTTATATATCATTTAATATGGCCAAAGCGTGCTTCATCGATGTACCGGTTTTAGAACCTAGTTCTTTGGACCAAATCCGATTCAGGAGTCCCTCTGGTAGGGTTTGTCCGTCTGTAAGTCTGGATAACTCTCGAAGGCAGTATTCGATTCGGACCAAACTTGTTGCATCATATTACAATTATTATCAAACTTATATCGTGTTCGATGTTGGGGAAGGTCGGTCCACTCCTTCCGGTACCTCTTCCACAAAAGTTCAAAATGTACAAAGAAAATATTTTACTTCACAGAAATTGAAATAATCATCCGATTTTGTTCAAACATTTCAAATCCTAATATTTTCTTCAGTGGCAGGTCAGGTGCAAAAAGGGAAAATAACGACCCACTTTATCAAGTACCTCACCCGCAAAGGGTACAATTTTGTGAATAATTATAACTCATATTAAATGTGAACAAGGTATTCGATTACCTTCAAAGCTCGCACCTCTCACTATTTCCACCGGCACAACGACCGGCCCTCTCCTCCTCCTCACAACCAGTCGAAAAATTTAATAATTATAACTCTCTTAAAATTCGAAAATTACAATATTTTTATTGACACAAAATCTCGTGTGAAGATGGTATGCATCGGTCCACAACATCCTAATACTTCCCTTAAAGGGTCATAATTTTGAATGATCATATCTATGTATATAAATGCGTAGTAAATTAACTGACTGGCAGAGTGAGTGAGAATTTAAGGCCTTAGTAAACGGAGGAAGCTAGAATCTTGGTGCGTAGTCGTGTGGCAGGACTGAGTTTTTAGAAATGTGTAATAATAGGGTACAAAGTACCTAGTACTAGGGTAAATTCAACACTTTGTATTGGACAAAAGGAGTGAAGTGGAATTCTGAAATTCAGAATGAGAGTCACTGACGGAGTGCAGGGTAGGTGGATCAAAGGTTTTTAGGAAATTCAAACTTTAAGGTTACGAAAAGTTTGGTATAAGAGTCGCTGTACATGTGAAGCCTGGACATATGAAAGTGTTTTCGGAACTGTGTACTATAATTGTGCGAAAAGTATTGAATGGTAATGTATTTGGTATTGGATCAAGGGATAGAAATAAAATTCAGAAATTTGATATTTAGATTGTGGGTGGTATTTGCGTTGGAGATTTTATGGGTTGGAAATTCTTCCTAAATTTATACGAAAAATTCTAAATGGTACTAAATTTAGTATTCGGTGACGGGATAGGGCAGGAATATCGAAATTTGATATTGAGGTTCATGTTGGTATCTATAATTGAGATATGATAATAGTTTTGGAAACGTGTACTATATTGATTTGACAGTACAGATTTTTTTAAATGTGTGTTTAAAGACTTTTCGATTTTTTACAAATAGCGTTCAAGGGCTTTAAACTTTAATTTTTTTAAAAAAATATTTTTTTTATTTTTTATAAGTCGTGTTCGAATGTTTAAATTTTATTGTTTTAATTATTTCCAAGGTCTTGCCGTCTTAAGTAAATAGTGATTTTTTAATATTTTCAAAGACCTTCCGCCATAAAAAAATTGTTCATTTTTAAAAACTTCCTGAGCAACTGGATTTTTAAAAACAATTCTCAAAGACTTTTTAAAGACTTCCGATAAAAAAATACATCTGGGATATTTAAAAAATAATTGACAAGGCCCACCCTCGATAGTCAAGTTTGAAACTTTTAAGAATTAGGTAACTAAAAATATAAAAAATATGTATTTTTAAGGAAGAACTATTAAATTTGCACCCAATAGTTATAACTTCTACTTTTCTTTATAGATTTATTAATTCTTGCCAAAAAAATTGTGTATTTTAAAAGAATTTGTTCGCAAGTTTCGTGGTCATTGAGTTATTTGTAGAACGTTTCTCTCTCAAAACTACTTCATCTTGAAAATCTCAGATATCTGAGTTAAAGCAATGTGCCTTTTAAATATAGCGTCTTTAAAGTAAATATATAAAAAATAATTTTAATTTTTCATCCCCTCCACACCACTGTCCACATCATTACAACTGAAGAAAATACATTTACCATTCGCTGACAAGATGTACATCAATTTCATAAATTCACCTTCAATTTGTCATAATTTTCATTTCATTCCACCGCTTTGCACTTTACTTTTTCTTAAGCAAAGAAAAAACCAAAGGAAAAAATCCTTATTCATCTTCGCTCATGCAAAAATAAGCAGTGAGAAAGAGACAAGGATAAAGAGAAAAACGCTCCACAAAAATATACATCGAAGAATTGAAGAATTTATTTTAAATTGTTTTTTTCGTTCTTTCATTCTTTCCACCTACTTATAGATGAATGTTATACTAACCATTTGTTTGTGTATGTGTGTGTGTCTGTTTGTGCCTTCGTGTTTATGTTTCATTTCCTTTTACAGGATTTCGTTCAAGGACTTTCGATACTGTCGCGTGGTTCCGTCGAGGAGAAATTACGTTGGACTTTTCAATTATATGACATCAATGGCGATGGCTACATAACACGGGAAGAAATGACTGATATTGTGACTGCCATTTATGAATTAATGGGACGTCTGCCCGACGAGCTGCCCGAAGAGGAGAAAATCAAAGGCAAAGTGGAAAGAATATTTCAGGTAAGAAAGAAAGAAAAAAAAGAGTCACTCCCTCCCACTACTCTTTGCCTTGCATTTGACATTGTGTCAAAACAAATGAAAGAGAGAGGGGGGGAAATATTAGCTATTCTAATATTACATAAAATATTGGTGTGGTCTGTATGTACCTTCGGACTGATTGAGTGAGTGGCTGGTTGATTGCCTGGCTGTCCTTTGCATAAAATATCGAAAAGCTTCCAAGGTGTTTGTGTGTGTCTGTGTATCTATATGTAACTGTAATTTGATGGATATCCTTCTACCGCCACATTGTGTTAAGGAAATGGTAAATTCTTGAGGATATCTTTACCAGAAATTGTGGTAATTTTGCTCTCTCTCTCTCGCTGTGGTCCTTCGTTATGCTATTCTTAGATTATTTATAGTTGAAGGTCCTTGTCCTTCGTGCCGCTTGGCAACTGAATGATGTTGAGCGGAAGTTAATTGAATAAATATTATGCTGACATATTGGCTAGTAAGTTATTGAAGCAGACCCGGACCGACCAAAGAGGGGAAAATATTGCCAGCAAAAACAGCCGGCAAAACATTACAAATGCCATCGTTTTGTCCTTAACTTCCTTTCGTTTGCATAACCGACATTATTAATAGTTCAACGGTTGTTGGTGTTTATTTTTTGCAATTTGTTTGTTTTTTTTCAAAAGCAATAATAATTTCTTTTCCCCCTTTAAAAAGCGAGACATGCCAAAGAGGATCAGGGAGGAATTTTCAGGAAAATGTTAGGGAAGGGAATCGGAGATAGATAAAATATTATACTATATTAACAAGTAAAAAAGTATCAGTCGATTTTGCCAACCGACATATATCCTCAGCTATGCCAGTTTTTTAAAATATACTTTGACTTATGTAACGATTATTCAAAATATTAACCCTTTATGGAGGAGATACTGAAGGAGTAGACAAATACATATTATTCAATTCCAGATATGTGATAATTTTTGGAAAATGTTGAAATATAAGTTAGGTATCAGATATAGAGGTCAAAGTATTTCATTTTATCTGATACTGAACAAAAATAGTTGAATGTGGAAAATTTGACATATTACCAGATACTGTCCATTTTCGCACCTGACCTCCGCTACATCGACTCCAAATGTCCTGAGACGGATTTGCTACAAAAAGTGTCTTAAACCTTATCAAATGTTATATATACTCTGTAGCCACATGGCTAAGGGTATAAACATGAGTGACTGGCTGACTAATTCATCACCGCACAGACAAAACGGCTAAAGCTAGCATCTGTAAATTCGGATGTGGGTCAATTTTAGTGGGAAGTACTACAAGTACTAAAAAGCACTAAATTTCGTACACTTTGATACAATTTGGTTTTGCTGGTTTATGGGGTAAAATTAAGATAAAGAGTCTGGTTTAAAAGTGAGTTAAGCAAGTGTACGAAAGTTGTGGTACTTAATTTGGTATTGTATGAACGGATAATATTTGAAAACTAAAATTTGGCATTAGGACACTGTTTGTGTATGGGGTTAAGATTTGGAAGTAGTTTTAAAAATAGGTACTAAAAAGAGCTAAATTAGGTATGTCTGTAAGGGATTGAGATGGAAGTCTAAAATTTGCAATTAGGATCGCCTTTGGTGCGGTTTGGTTGATACATGGCGGGAGTTTTGGATATACGTAGTACAAAGTACAAAAATACTAAATACTATCAAATTTTGTATTTGGGGAAGGAATATAACTTACATTCTGAAATAAAACAACAAAACTTTTTTTTGAGCTTCGAACAATGAGTGTGCCACAAGTACTAAAATTCACTACATTTGGTATTTTGTATTGACAAAAAGGTGGTTATGGAAATGTGTACTAAAAATGCGCGAAAAGTACTAAATAGTAGTATGTTTAGTACAATTTGGTAATGGGTAAAAGGATAGTGGTTCAAATCTGAAATTTGGCATTAGGGTCACTGTTAGTGAATAGGATTGGGAATTAATGGTTGTTTTGGAAATGTGCACATAAAGTACTAAAAAGTACTATGTTTGGCCTTGGATGAAGTGATAGAGCTAAAATTCGGAAATTTGATATTTAGATTATTGATGGTATCTGTGCTAAAAGCTTGGCGGTGCTTTTGGAAATGTGTACTGTAATTGAACAAAAAGTACTAAATAGTACTAAATTTGGTATTGGGTGAAGAAATAGGGCTGGAATCCATAAATTTGATATTGAAGTCTCTGTTGGTATCTGGAAGGTGGTTTTGGAAATGTGTACTATAATTGTACGAAAAGTACTAAATTTGCTCTTGGGTGAAGGAATATAGCTAGAACCTGAAATTTGGTACAGATGTCACTTCTGGTATCTCAGGTTACGATAAGGACTTGGTTTCGGCGTTTGTAAGAAATGTACTGCATGGTACTATATTTGGTATTGGGGGAAGGGATAGAGAAAAAAATTCAGAAATTCAATATTCCGATTTCTGATGGTATCTGTTTTTGAGATTTGGCGGTGGTGTGGAAAAACGTTCAATGATTGTGCGAAAGAACTAAATTGTACTGAATTTAGTATCCGGTTGGGATTAGGGATAGCGCTGAATCGCCAAGTTTGATTTTGTGGTCTTTGATGGTATCTGAAATTGATACATTGAGGCGGTTTGGAAATATTTACTATAATTGTACGAAAAGTACTAAATGGTACAACATTTGGTATTGCCTGAAGGAATAGGGCTAAGATCCTGAAATTTTATAAAGATGTCACTATTGATGTCTTTGGTTAAGATATGGTTTTGGAAATTTGTACTATAATTGTTCGAAAGTACTTAGTTAAACTAAATTGGGTATTGGGTTAATGTATCTGTCTTCGTATCTGGAATAGAGATATAGAGTTGGCTTTGGAAATGTGTACTACAATTGTACGAAATGGTACTAAATTGGGTATTGGATGAAGGGATAGGGCTGGAATCCTTGAATTTCATATTGAGATCTCTGTTGGTATCTGGAATTGAGATATTGACGTGGGTTTTGAGAGGGAAACTACTAAATGGTACTAAATTTGTTATTGGGTATATTATGATTATACGAAAAGTACTGCATTTGGTATTGGGTGAATGGATAGAGATGAAATTCGGAAATTTAATATTTAGATTATTGATGGTATTTGTGTGAGTATGAGATTTGGCGGTGGTTAGGAAATGCTTCCTATATTTGTATGAACAGTACTAAATTTGGTATTAACTGAAATGATAGGGCTGGAATCATCAAATTTTGTATTGAGGTCTCTATTGGTATCTGGAATTGAGAGATGGAAATGGTTTGGGAAATGTGTACAAATGCCACAAATGGGTGTTGGGATAGATATGGAATTTGAGTCAAGAAAATACCAGTGTTGATATCTGTAGTTGAGATTTGGAGGTGGTTTTGGAAATGCGGCATTTGTACGTGTTGGAGATGCGGCAAATGAATGTTGGTATAGAGTTGGAATTCCGAAATTTGGTACCGAGGTCACTGTTGGTGTCTAGGGTGGAAAGAGGAAGGTGGATTTCGACATGCGTGGTACAACGGTACGAAAAGTGTCGTAATATGTTTGGTATTGGGTCGAAGGATAGAGCTAAAATTCTGAAATTTGTTATGGAGGCAATGTTAGTACATAGTTTTGAGAAAAGGAGATAGACTTCGGAATGCTTACTAAATGGTGAAAGTACTAAATGGTGCTAAGTTTGCCGTTGAGTGAATGGATAGAACTTGAATCCTGAAATTTGATACTGAGGTCAATGTTGGTACCGAACTGATGCATCTAAAAAGTTTGGAAATTTTGTCCAAGAATTAATGAACAAATTTTTGGTGGAACGAATCCATAAATTTTAAGGTGGACTTTTTGCTGAAAAGTGGCTGTCACTTGCTAGTTACTGATAAGAACTATAAAAGGTTCCAAAATAGTTGTAAACCTTTTTCCGTAGGATAAAAACAGGGCTCAAAAAAATATCTCAAAAAGTACCTTCAGAATATATGGAACTTCTAGGCCAAAATAATTTTAGAGTTTGCTCAGAAAATTCGAAAATATCCCTAAGCGAGAGCGTAAACTTCACGGAAAGAAAGTGCAAAGAACCTTTAGACTTATAATTCTTCCAGAGCCCTAACAATATTGATAATCTAGACATCCGGGCTCTTATGGAGATCATTGTGTCGAAAGTGGAAAAACAGTCGTAATATTTACATTCATAGACAAAAAGAGCCAATCACCAAAATTATGAAAATGTTTCAGAATCATTTTCCTCCCAGACCGTAATCTTATTAGATGCTTTTAAACTAGTGGCAAATAAATTTTATACCCTCCAGCATACTATAAGGGTATATTTACTTTGTCATTCACCATGTAACTCTCGTAATAATTACGTTATTCCCTACAAAATAAGATTTACGTGGATTTGTCGATGTCGTTCTTCCTGTCGATCAATGTGTCTATCTGTAAGAATATTTGTTGAAATCTCTCTAAGTTTGGAAGGATTTGAGATAAAAGTTTATGATTATGTGTACTTAACAACAGGCAGGTCAAGTTCGTAAATAGGTCATGTCGGTCCACGTTTTCGTATAGCCATAATATAACGATACTTTCCGATATACGGTATTATGACGATTAAAGCCACATTTTCTAACCGAATGGTTAAGAGATCAGTATTAGAGTTAGTAATTAGTTTTACCTTCTATGGTAGAACATTGTCAATACCGGTCCATGTTTTCCCACATATAACCTTGAAGTTCCGGTGTATTTCGCTGCCTAGCCAGTCTTCAAATTGTCCTTCCTCACTTTGCCATTTCATTGAACCATTGCGTATTGTTCAAAAATACCTTCTTCTTCTCCAACACATTATCGTCAATAATCTATCGCTGAAAACTGGCACAATTTTAAACGACAACCCAAAACTTATGGTTACATCTGCAAACTTTTGTCTAAAAAAAATAAATATCAAAGTCATTCTACCTTGAAAATCATTTACTAAACTGTCAACGTCATTGTTTGTAGAAGTTTAAATGTCACAGAGCAGCAGTGAGAAACGCCTTTTTATTTTGTTTTGTTCGAAAACAAAAAGGAAACCTGCCAAAGACATTTGTTTCCAACTACTTATTGATGGGTTTTAATAAATTGCAAATGGTAAAGTTTAAACAAGGAAACGTAAAAATCCATTTTGAAGTCACATTGTTTGTACGTGATCTAAATGGAAATTTGATGTTGATTATATAAAACCATAAAGGAGAGGTTTTTGTGAAATTTTCTTATATTGATTATTAATTTAATTTGGAAGAGGCCAGAAATTCAATCCACATACGGGGCTGCTTATTATGAAGGCAATAATTGTAAGATTCGGTCGTTATATGGGAGGTTATTCTACGATTTACAATTCTGATTTTTAATGTGCGGTTCTGTTTCAATTTAAAACACAAAAAAATTAAGAACTACGTTTAAGTTTTTTTATTATGCATGAAAACTTAAATGATGACGAAATCAGTTGTCTTCCCTAAAATTTGAGACCTTTAAAAGCACAGAACTGAAGTCCATTCAATTGATAAATACAGTTATGTCCTTCAAAACCAAAAAATGACAGGATACTGCAATATTGAGACAAGAAAACCAATAGTGATCTCAATATCAAATTTGAGAACTTTTAGCTCTATCCCTTCACCCAATACTAAAATTAGTAACATTCGGTACTATTCTTAGGGTTTTAGATCCATACCTTAATGCTAGACACCAACAGTTTATAAGTTTTAGCTCTATCCCATTACCCAATACAAAATTTAGTACATTTTGTACAAATATAGAACACATTTTCAAATCTACCTCCAAATCTTAAACTCATATACCAACAGCACTATCTGTTCACCCAATGCAAAGTTTTTCCAAAAAAAGGGTGGGATAAAAAAACTGCAATAAAGTCAAAACCCATAATTTTTACATTTTTTTATACCCTACACCACATAGTGGTAGGGGTATTATGTCTTTGTGCATTTGTTTGTAACAGGCAAAAGGAAACGAGATAGACCCATAGTTCCTTTTGATGATATGCATAGAATCACTTTCTGAGTTGATTTATGCATGTCAGTCCGTCTGTCCGTCCGTCCTTCTGCCCATGTATTCTTGTGAACAAAATGCAGGTTGCATTTATTAACCGATTGAGATGAAATTTTTCAAACAATATTTATTTGGCCCAAGGACGAACCCTATTGAAATTGGAGATAATCGGTAAAAAAATAGATATAGGTCCGATATATATCTTCGTCCGATTTGCATTTTATTGTGCACCAAACGTGTAATAACTGCCCGAATAGTATGGAATTTTGCACATACAACCAAATTATGCCTGAAAATAAGTATGCCAAATTTAATCGAAATCGTTTCAGATATAGCTATAGCTCCCATATATATTGCTCATCCGATTTGTTATTTTTGTCCTCCGCAGCAGTAATATGCATTCTGTAACAACAATATTTGGGGAAACATATAAAATACAGCTCAGAAATACCTTTGCTAAATTTTATATAGATCGGTTCAGATTTGGATATTGCTCCCATATATAACTTCGTCCGATTTACCTTTTATTGCACACCAAACGTTTAATATTTGCCCAAATGGGATGGGAATTCGGCACATGCGAGCGAATTGAGTATGCCAAATTTGGTGAAGATCGGTTCAGTTATAGCTATAGCTCCCATATATATTGTTCATCCGATTGGTTGTATTTGTTACCCACAGCCATAATATGAACTCCGTAACAACGATATTCAGGTAAATACATCAAATACAGCTCAGAAATATCTTTGCCAAATTTTGTCGAGATCGGTTCAGACTTGGATATAGCTCCCATATATATACTTATCTGCTTTCAAATTAATTTTGCACCAAATGGGCAATACAAGTCCGAATTTAAAAGATACAAATGCTTCGGCATATTTAGTCCTTTGAACTTTAAATTACAATTATAATCAAAGCGTGTATGATTAAAATCTCCAATAATATCTTTTAATTGTTATGTGGAGCTCTACTAACTTAGCAAAGTGGTGGAGGTCATCATAAAGTCGGCCCGCCCCTTTGGTCGCCTTTGGCACGAATTATGGCCTTCAAACGGCCAATGAAACCGTCACACGATGCCCGAATGTTGCTCTGTGGCATTTTGGCCCATTCCCGGCGAAGCACTTGCTTGAGGTGATCGACACTTTGGTATTTTATAGTGCCAACCTTGCTTTCCAAAATACTCCAGACACAATTGTCCAACGGATTAGTATCCGGAGATTTTTGTGGCCATTTTGCGCTGGAAATTAAGCGAGGAACCTCATTTTGTGGCGCGTGCTGGATGCGATGGGCTGAGTCCTGTTGGAATGTCCAAGGCCGGCGACCAAAATGTTAGGGTGGCCATGGCTTTAATACAGCCTCCAGCATATTTTCGCGATAATATTCGCGCATTTATTTTGATGCCACTGTCGATTAATACGAGCAGCCATCGGCTGTTATGGCGGCTCACAACATCACCATGGCCGGCGCATGAGTTCTGGTGGCCAACCGAAGGTGCACATTTTCAGCTGGCTTTACTACAGCCTCCAGCATATTTTCGCGATAATATTCGGCATTTATTTTGATGCCACTGTCGATTAATACGAGCAGCCATCGGCTGTTATGGCGGCTCACAACATCACCATGGCCGGCGCTTGAGTTCTGGTGGCCAACCGAAGGTGCACATTTTCAGCTGACCTCTTTGGCAAGTAAACACGATCATTTTGTTGGTTTACAAACTGTTGGACAACGAATGTTTTCTCTTCGGAGTAAATCAAATTCGGCAGTTCACCAGGCCAAGCGAAGCAACTTTTCAGCTCTTTTGAGTCTATTTTCTTTCCGTTGCGGTGTAAGTTCTTGCACATTTTGGAATTCCAATGGCTTTACTCCGAGCTCATTTTTCTATATTTGCCGAATGGAATATTGCGATATGTTCAGTTCACGAGTCAATTTTCGGCCACTGCGACGCGGGTTTCGATCAAGTCGTTTCTTTAATTTTCGAAACATTTCTGCTGATGTTGCTGTTTTCTTTCGTCCACTTCCTAGACGTCGGGCTACGCTACCACTATCACGATAACGAGCGATGGTACAAGACACAAAAGATTTATTCATATTTAAATGCTGGAGTGCTCTAACGATAGTCACTTGTGATTTTTCGGCAAAATATAAAGAAATCACACGATCACGCTTGAATTCCATCACGAATAACTTTTTTTCTGGAAAATTCTCACCAAAATGCTTTGGACGCTTGTAAAGAATATAATGAGCTGTCACTGGAATAATTTGAACAGCTGTCGGACGAGTTGCTTAGAAATGACAGCAGTTTGAAGTTGGTTGCAGTTTTTTTCATTTCACCCTGTACATTTGAGACTCACATATTCTCATGTGAGAAGTTCCACTGTATTGTGAACAATGTTACCAAAAAACCCCAAAAGTTTTCCAAAACTAATTTTGTTTTTTATTTTCTTTTCTCTCTCTTTTTCCCCGCAGAAAATGGACATAAATCGTGATGGTGTGGTGACACTGGAAGAATTTCTGGAAGCTTGCCACAATGACGAAGCCATCTCGAGATCAATGTCAGTCTTTGATTCTGCATTCTGACCATATCCGCCCAACGAATATGAAATGAAAAAGTCCACATCCACAACTAAAACCAAAACAGCCAAGAAGACCAAAACAATTGTAGATAATCGACGTAAGGGAGGAGGAGGCGGAGGAGCACGTTATGAGGAGAGAAAACATAAACAAATGAAAGCTTTGAAAGAACAACGAAAATATCAGAAATACAAGGAAGGACGGGGAAAGGCAAGCGAAGGGAGCGAAATGTTAACCATTACAACGGGACAAAGTCAGGAAAAACTAAATGACGGCGGCAACGCCTACATCGAGGGCTATTACGAGGAAGACGATGATGAAGAAGATGCAGAAGATAACAACACCAGCCTGGTTCCTGATGAGGTCAGCAGTGAAAGTGATTTAAGTGAGTCAGAGCATTCATTTTGTCGCCATTGTCTAAGACCCCAATCTGATTTGCAATTAAGATATTTGAGACCCCGGCAGCGGAGTAAGCTGAGAAATGCCCAGCAGGCCAAGCGGGAGCGTAGCAAATCACGTGGAGGAAATGGTGGTGGTGGAGGAGGCAGCGGCGGCGGCGGTGGGGGAAGTAGGGGTAATGGAGGTGGTGGTGGGGGCCGCAGTGGTGGTGGTGGTGACCATTCGAGAACCCGCAAAAAACGCTCAAAGAGTCGTGCCAAACGTGCCCGCAACAGCAAGCATTATGCCAGTGGTACTGGCAACAACACCGGCTGCAACAACAGAAAAGAGCAACAACGACAACAACAGCAACAACAACATAAACTGCCATTAATACGGGATCTTAATGCGGCCAACGAACAGGCCATACGTTTCCGTTGTCCTCAAGTGGGACCACAAGTGGGACGTGATCGACAAATGCCACCATTGCTGCACTTCCATCATCCCCAGCATGTGCAGCAACAACTAACAGCATATCAAGTGCAGTACACACTAACCACCCAGCCGCATATGACCGAAGCCAAACTACAACAACAAGCGTATGCAGCCAACTGCAAACACTACAGTCCCACATCGCAACATACCACACTGACCATGGAAAGTGAACTGAGGCATCACCAACACCACTACCACCACCAGCAGCAACAGCCATCACCTCAGTCCCCCCACCATGTGTCCGATAATCAAAAATCATCAAATCAAGTTCCACAACAAACGACAGACTTAACCAAAGATGTTGTTGTTGTTCTTCCAAGCTCCGAAGGAGCTGTCACCGAGGCGAATGCTGCCACCGCATCAGCAAAAAACTGTTGCTCAACTCAGCCAACAAATCCCAACTGTCAACAGTCAGTGTCAGCCGTAGTTCCTGGTTCATGTCGATGTCATGCGACAACAACAGCAACAACAATAATAACAGCGGGTGCAACAAATCAGCCAACGACCATTAGACCAACACTACCACAACTGCCATTAGCCAGCACAGAAACCGTTATTGCTCCGCAGGGTGCTACTCCTAACAATAACAATGTCGGCCACATGGCCAGTTCCGCCAATGCAGCAGCCATCGCCACAGCCACCACCACCACCATGACCACCAATAATATCAACAATCCGACTGTGGATGAAACAACTATCCACACGGCGACTTTGGAGCCGGGACATGCAACAGCGGCCACCACCCCGGAATCGCCGTCATTGGTCAAAGTGAGCACTTGGTATACGGTTGCTAAGCAAGGTGTCTCTTGCTAATATTTTCCTTTAAATTGTTCGCCAATTTTCATATCACAAACATGTCAGTAACAACAACAGCAGCACGAACATAGTTGAGTTGTCCCCACTTTATGCCCCCCATGTATCGAGCTAAACTTAAACTAAACAATTTCCCGCCCCCCAAACAATGTTTCCAACATCTCCCTAGACGTAAAAGAATACTCTGAGCTAAGTCAACACAAAGCAACACACACTCACACACACCCCGAACACACACACACACTCTCTCGCACCCACATGAAATGCCAAAAACGAAAGGGTTATCACAAGAGAGTAGTAGTATACATATAAACATTTCTATTTAGTTGAATAAGTCATCGGGAATTTATTTATAATAAAAAAAATTAAATGTTTATTTCTTAAATTATTTTAATTTAATTAAATAATTTAAATATTTTTATTTTAAGTTTGTTTTATATAAATATCTACTACATTAAATAAAATTTAATTCGATATGAAAATATTAATGTTTTTATTTTAAATTGTTTTCGAGAGAAGTGAGAAAATGTGTATGTATGTTAGTTGTGGTAGGTTTGTAAAAGATGTAGAGTAGACTAAGAGAAACCCATGAACTATATCTGCACCCAAATCCTAGACATTCAAGGAAAGGGGAATTAGGATCAGGAAGATTATTGTTGACCAAATTATAATTTCATCTGTGAATTGCAGGCCTTGTTGCGCCAAAGGAAAGGAACAAGTTCCTTATCTAGTTCCGGGGACTCCGATCGTTTGTAGGAAACCTCTGCGTATGAGTGATAAATTTCATAAAATATATGAAATTTAGGAAATCACTCATACTTTTAGGAATTGGTGTACTGAACTATTAACAAGATTGGCACAATCTATTTGTGTCCCTAATCCTTATCGCTTAGCTGAGGCAAAATTCTAAAACGATTTAAAAATTCCAGTCTGTCTAACCATGGTAGTTATTTCAACTTTTGAAAGGATCAACTGGTAAAGCTAAAATTCTTACCTATTTGTCCACGTTTTCGCATAACCACAAAAGAAAGGTATCTTCCGATATTCGGTACTTTAAAATTGATTATTTGAATTGAATTTTAAAATGATCAATTACATTGGACTCACGTTGGGCGCCACTAGTCATATGCATTTACTTCTAGGTTCTGTGACCAGAACATAAAAAAATTGTTTTCAGTGGGGCGTGTTAATGCATACATTTTAAAAGTCAAATTATGCAGGTCAAACTTCAACAAAATCGATTGAAATAAGTTAAAAAGCTATTGTCCGTTTATTAAAATATGTTTTTATTTGTTTTATTATTTTTCAAACAGTTGACCCTTTGTGGGGGAGGTTTAGAAGGAGCGGGTCAATTTTGTCTCTTTCGTATCTGTCGTAAGTCTGATAAATATATTGCAACATGCTAGATTTAAACTATAAAGGGTTGCCCATATTCGACGGACCCGATGACTCTTTGGACGCATTCAAATCGACGAGGCTTGTCCGCAGGCATCATTCTTTGCGTCAATTGAATTTTGTACGGGAACAAATGCAAATCAATGCGAATAATCCGTTGTAAAGTGGACCGAGCCATGCCCAACTGCTGAGAACGGCGTTTTTGGGATGTTCTTGGGGACCTCTCAACACTAGCTCGTACGGCAGCGACATTCTCGGCCGATCGCCTTGGTCGACTTTTATATGGCCTCTTCGGATTAGAAAGAGCCTTACCAGTCGAAAATTTTTCGTATAAACGCTTAATGGTGTTCTTAGAAGGCGCACTTCTCACATTTTTTAATGTTTTAAAAGAACGTTGAGTTTTCAAAATTGACTTCTTCTGTTGAATGTAAATTTCAACTATTTCAGAGCGCTCGCGTGGCGTGTATTGGTTCATGGTAAAAATCTGCTTGGACTGACGCTTCAAACGCGGTATGTCATTAAGCGATGTGACATCTCTGTCAAAAGTTATGGCGTTGCCAGATGTGTCCGTCGAATATGGGCAACCCTGTACCAAATACTTCCTTCACTTAATATGAAATATACGATAATTTTTGGAAAATATTGAAATGTGCGTGAGGTACCTGTTATAATGAACCGAAATATTCCATCTTTACATTAATTCTAGTTTGTTAAGTTTGAAAAGAATAGGATGTTCATTTAGCATTTTAGGATCGTCAAAATCTTGACCCGCTGTGGAGGAGGTCCTAGAGGAAGTGATCCGATATATTCCACGTTTATACATGATCTAGAATTGTTATAAATATTCGGATCCGCAAAATTTAAAAAAATGGGCATTTAAAATATTGAGGTAACAGAAGGGCTTTGCGGATATCTATCTTTTTCTCATCAAATCTTGACTAAGGAAGTAATAATAGGGTTGGGTGAAGTTTCAAAAGAATCAGTTGCTTATTTCGCTATGGCCGTTGTAGGTATTCAAAATTGTGACAGTTTGTGGGGAAGGTACTAAAAGGACTACATATTGTACATAGATCTTCTGTTGATATAAATGTTGGAATGTGTTGATTTTGAAAAGAATCAGACACTTACTTCTCATTTTATAAGAGTAATAACTATTAAAAATGATGACCCATTGCGGGGAATGTATTTGATCGATTGGGCCGATATTGTAACAGAAAGAGTGGACCGATATAACCAATCTCCGAACTCTATCTAAGTTTGATAATAGTATTACGAGGTACCAAGTTTGGAGCAATTCATCCGTGCGCAACGGCCGGTCAAACATACAGACGGACGAACACCCCTAGATCAACTCCAAATGTCCTGAGACGTAGTTGGTCCAAGGAAACCTTAGGTCTAAAACCATTATTTCGGTAGGGCTCATGTCTATACGAAAGAGCACGCTTCAATAGACACATTAGAAGTATTTATTAGGGAAAGAAGTCCCAAATTTTCAGAAAGAGTACGTGAACATTGGACTAAGCGGATGGACAATTTGAGGGCAGTCGCGATCAACATTTGCATGAAATAACCTTCAAACATCTTATTACATCGAACGATTTTATTAAAAAAATCCCTATAGCTCTAAAAAAATCATCCTTTATAAGATTACAGAATTCCACGAGTAGATGGGAGAAAAATTTCCACTCTATTCAAAAAAAAAAAAAAAAAAAAAATTAATGCAATACCAAAAAAGGCGCGTTGATTGTGTAGTATAAGCTTTAAGGTATATGCGGTTTCAGATTTTTTGAAAAAAAAAGTTCGTTTTTCATAATCCACAGGTGTCTTTGTATTTGGATGGTTTATAAAACATTTTTCAAGAAAAATGGTTGAAACTTAGTATTTCAAGTTTTAATATTAAAATTTTACACCAAAATTAGCCTAATCTAAACTTATACTAAGCTAGAAGATGGGTTAATATCAGTTCTTCTTTCCGATTTAAAGCGAAATCTTCCTAAGAAACTTTCTAAAGTCTGATGTTTCAAATTCGTAATGAGAGCCAACTCCTCCTCTGCCACGAGTTCGTCTAGCCCGATTAATAATACAGGTACAATGTAGATATTTTGAGAGATCTCGAGCATATTGGTTTAAGCATTGTTCGCATGGAAAAATTACCATGTAAAATAATGTGGATTATATATATACTGGGGGAAAATTACGTACCCATTGTTAAAATGCCACATTTTTCACTGCGGATTTCACCGGAATAGTTGCAGGAATATTGCTTACTTATACGTCTGATTTCGAGCATGTTTGGACATAATTTTTGGTCACATGTGTACTGCTTTTAACTTTTATCTGTTATCTTAAAACATTGATCATTATTATTGGTGCATTTTCATTTACTTGTGAATACTGGACTTGCTACCGAAAATTAATACAGCAAAGTTCAGAAAACACCCTATGCTCTCATAACTGCACTTCAAAACCATAAAATATAATTTGGTCCGGTGATTTTCAATGCATTTTCAATGAATCAGGTTCAAATAATATGATTAAATCAAGAATTGAGCCACATATAATCTCTTCCAACAAATACAGCAATCCCATAGAAGTAGACCTTAAGGACCGTACATTTTGGCAACCAAAAAGAAAACACAACACACACTCGTCCAAATGGCACACACTCCCCCTTTGGCTAACCAAAACATGTATTTTTGGGGAAGACAGTTTCAAAAAGGCAGCAATTTGATATATCGAGGAAATTTTAATAACCCATCTGACAACGGAATAACAGTGTCCTAGAATCCTCAGTTCAATTCGCATCATTATTTTATAAGAACTTTTTTCACGTTTCCAAAGTCAAGCATTTTGTGGATACACAATTTTTAAATTTCACTAATTGTTAATCTAAGGCAAAATTGTGATCTTGTATTTTAGTCCTGTTTGGAAATCTCGTAATATCACATTGCACTTCGTTTAAATGATATTTTGTAAATAATAAATAGATTCATTAAAATCTGGTTCCCAAGTATAAAATGTCCATTTGAATATTTTGAATTTTTATTATGCCAATATTAACAAATTTATTTTTAATTTTTTTTTTTAATTTTCTCATATTTCGAAGTTGGCATGATAACCCTTTACACACACCATTCATTTGCAAACAACTATATCTATGCACCAAGTTCGCCACCAACCTATGTTTGTGATGCAGCCACGGTATACACGATATTTTTAAAAACTTTAGTTTCTATATTTTTGCAAATGTGTTTCCACAGTTACACGCTTTAAGGATATATTACATACACACATGTACTACACACACACACTCACACTCAAATACATACAAGTCTCCTTTGAAACTTGTGTGTGTGTATGTATGTATGTATGTCAGTGCTACATCAAATTGAGTGCATCATGCGTTTGGCCTTGTTTGTCTCGTGACACGAATATCCCTCAACAAACTGAACTGAACTAAGTTTTCAAAACAAAAAAAAAACGCGTCGTGTTATTTTTTTCATAAAACACAAACAAACGCTGTTACATACATACGCTAATACGTTTTGCTCATAATTTTAATTGAACAACGATCGTCGTCACAAAGCATCAAAGACTTTTTTGTCGTTTTCAACAAAATTTCCATCAAATATGAAAATTTATTCATATGGCATGTGCCGGCATCAAAACGGAAATTGATATCGGTTAAGAGGCTTTTGGAATTTATTATTGAATTGCCTATTAATGGTTGTTTTTGTGTGTGTGCTTGTGCCTGCCAGCCTGCCTGCATGATATTAATTAATCGAGCTAAAATTGAACAAGCACCAACCGCATCAACATCGATATGCTCAATAAAAATGCAATATTGGGAATATTTAAATTTATTATCGTATTCAAATAGTTTAATCGAATTGCAATTGATATGCATATGAGATTGAATTTATGCTGAAATGTTGGAGATTATACATATGAATTTTAATGGCAGCCTAAAAGTAGACTACACTTTTTGGAAGAAAAAGGAAAAAAAATATGAAATTTTTTCGAATATTCTTTCTGTATTTCTATGCACTAAAGGAGGGCTTCACAGTTTATTGGAGAAGGCCTCATGGTCTTGATAGACAAAAGACTTAGTCGTATACAATTAAAGAAGACCTTGTAGTCTTCTATAGTAGAAGACCTTGTGGTCCTCTATAGTATAAGTCCTGGTGGTCTCCAATGGTAAAGACCTTGTCCTCACCTATGGTAGAAGACTTTTGTGGTCTTATATAGTAGAAGACCTTGTGGTCTTTTGTAGTACAACACCTCGTGGTCTTCTATGGTTAAAGACCTTGTGGTCTTCAAAAGTATATGACCTTGTGGATATCTAAAGTAGAAGACAATGGCAGAAGACCCTGTGCTGATCTTGTGGTCTTCTATAGCAAAATACCTTGTGGTCTTCTATGGTTGAAGAACATGTGGTCTTCTGTGAATGAAGAGCGTGTGGTCTTCCAAAGTAGACCTTGTGGACTTCTAAATTAGAAGACCTCCTGGTCTTCTATGGTAGAAGATGTCCAGGAATTTTATGATAGAAGAACTTGTGATCCTCTACAGTAGAAGACCTCATTGTCTTCTATAGAGGAAGACCTAGTCGTCTTCTATAGCAGAAGAAGACCTCATGGTATTTTATTGATGAAGACCTTCTGGTCTTCTACAGGAGAAGACCTCCTGTTCTTCTAAAGAGAATAACTTCCAGGTCTTCCATAGAAGAAGATCTCCAGGTCTTCCATAGAAGAAGATCTAATGGTCTTCTGTGGAAGAAAACCTCCTGGTCTTCTACAGAACAAGACCACCTGGTCTTCTATTGAAGAAGATCTCCAGGTCTTCTATTGAAAAAGACCTCTGGGTCTTCTATTGAAGAAGACCTCAAGGTCTTCTATTGAAGAAGACCTCCAGGTCTTCTATTGAAGAAGACCTCCGGGTCTTCTATTGAAGAAGACCTCCGGGTCTTCTATTGAAGAAGACCTCCTGGTCTTCTATTGAAAAAAATTTCCTGGTCTTCTATAGAAGAAAACCCCCGGGTCTTCTATGGAAGAAGACCTCCGGGTCTTCTATAGAAGAAGACATCCGGGTCTTCTATAGAAGAAGAAAGAAGGAAGAATAGAAGGAAACCTCCTGGTCTTCTATTAAAGAGGATCTCCTGATCCTCTATTAAAGAAGACCTCCTGATCTTCTATTAAAGAAGACCTCCTGGTCTTCTATTAAAGAAGACCTCCTCGTCTTCTATTAAAGAAGACCTTCTGGTCTTCTATAGAATAAAATCTTCTGGTCTTCTATAGAATAAGAAGACCTTCTGGTTTTCTATAGAATAAGAATAAGATCTTCTGGTCTTCTATAGGATAAGAAGACCTTCTGGTTTTCTATAGAATAAGAAGACCTTCTTGTCTTCTATAGAATAAGAAGACCTTCTGGTCTTCTATAGAAGCAGAATACCTTCTGGTCTTCTTTAGAAGAAAAAGACCTTCTGGTCTTTTATAGAAAAAGAAGACCTTCTGGTCTTCTATAGAAGAAGAAAACCTTCTGGTTTTCTATAGAAGAAGAATACTTTCCAGTCTACTACAGAAGAAAAAGAAGACCTTCTGGTCTTTTATAGAAAAAGAAGACATTCAGATCTTCTATTAAAGAAGACATCCAGGACTTCTATTAAAGAAGACTTCCTGGTCTTCTACTAAAGAAGACCTCAAGGTCTTCTACTGAAGAGGACCTCAAGGTCTTCTATTGAAGAAGACCTCAAGGTCTTCTACTGAAGAAGACCTCAAGGTCTTCTATTGAAGAAGAGCTTTTGTTCTTCTATTGAAGAAGACCTCCTGGTCTTCTATTAAAGAAGACCTCCGGGTCTTCTATAGAAGAAGACCTCATGGTCTTCTATAGAAGAAGATTTCAAGGTCTTCTATAGAAGAAGACCTCATAGTATTCTATAAAAGAAGACCCTGTGGTGTTCGATCAGTGAAAACTTTGTGGTCGTCTCGTATTCTCTATCGGAGAAGATTCAGATAATTAATATAGAACTCTGTCAACATAGAAGTCTGAAATAAAAGAAAACCTCGAGATCTGTGAAAAATTACCTCCAAGAATTTTAAAACGGCTCCTAGTTTTCCCAAAATATCCCGTTATGTTCTTCAACATTTGGCACAAAGTTTAGATAGACATGATTTTTAAATTTCTTCTACCAAATCTCTACAAATTAAAAATGGTATTTTCAATTTTAGAAAGGGTCAGAAACGACCTTGTTGTGCAGGAAGCTCACAATACATAAAGCCCTTACAACAAAATTGGCCAGTGCACATTTTGTGCACTTCTCTGCTTTGTTGTTTTGTATTCATTACTGGCCTCCTCATCGTTATTAACGCCATCACCATCTTCAGCGTCACCCCACTTCGCACTTTGGCCACTTGGTGTTTATGCTCGCCCTTTGTAATGCACTGTGTGCTTATTTTCTCTTCTTTTGCAAAGTGTCTTTTTATTTCGTTAATTAGTTTTAGTTTTATATTTTATTTGCTTTTCTTTTCTAGTGATTTTCAGTTCGGTCTCCATTTCTCTGGCAATTGACCTAATTTAGTTTCCAGGCCATCTTCGCAAAAAGTAAATTAAAAACAAAATAAAAAACAGAAAACAAGAATACGATATAAAACACCAAGTATTACTTCATGGTCCATAGTTGATTAATGTGAAAAATTTATTCAAATAATTCATTCCCGCTTAAAGCCTTTGCCACAGCAAAAGAAAAGAAAATGTAGAAAAGAAAAGAGTGCAGGAAAAAGCCACACCAATGCAGCAAAGACAACGAGTTGTAAATGGAACGCATAAAGAGGCATTGAATTGAAATTAAATAAAATGTGGAGAGGAAGTATTGCAAGTATTTAACAATGTATATATTTAAGAATGGAGAAACAACAAATAGTATGCGGTTTAAGAAAAGGCTTACAATGAATCGAAAAATATGTTGGGTGTAGGAATGTTGTTGGTAACAAAACCGCATTTGTAAGAGGAATTGCATCGATGCTGAATGCAAATTGAAAATGAAAATGTTTCCTTTGGTAAAACCATTCTCAAGGAGATTTTCGATAAACAAAATAAGTTGAATCTCAAATATTGACTAATTTGATAATTTCTGCAATACCAAAGTAACCAAAAATCCACCTCTGTTGATGTATAGGGGTAGAGGTCAGACATGAAAAAAAAAACAGTAAAGAAAGTCCTAATGTCGGACAGAGCGGACTTTATAATACCCTACACCCCTTTGCATATTTAGTAGAGCTTCGATTTTGATTTCTATCGAAATTTCCGATTTCTACTAAATTTGCCAAGACATTTGCGCATTTTAAATTCCGGCATGTATTACACATTTGGCGCACAATTAACCTGAATTCGCATAAAGGTATATATGGGTGCTATATCCAAATCTGAAGCGAGCTCGCTAAAATTTGGCAAAGGTATTTATGAGCTATATCGTTGTTACGGAGTGCTTATTACGGCGGGACAAAAATAACAAGTCAAATATGTGGGAGCTATACCTATATCTGAACCGATTTTCACCAAATTTGACATACTTGATTCTAGGCTTCATTTGGTGCCAAATTCCATTTCATTTGGGCTAATATTACACGTTTGGTGTACAATCAAAGGCAAATCGGACGAAGATATATATGGGAGCTATATCCAAATCTGCGAAATTCCATACTATGTGGGCTGACATTACACGTTTGGTGCACAATAAAAAACAAATCAGACGAAGATATATATGGGAGCTATACCGATTATTTTCAATGTCATTAGGGTTAGTCCTTGGGTCAAACAAATGACTTGTGCATCTAGATGGGGCAATAAATGCGACCTGTACTTTGTTTACAAATATACATGGACAGACGGCCGGATATGCATAAATCGCTCAGTATGTGATTTTATGCAGATCATCAAAGGAACAGTGGAGTTGAGTTGCAGCAAGCTGAGAGAACCTGAACTAAGAGACATTTTTTACCACCCTATGACGGTGATGGCAATCGGGTTATCTCCATCTGTTGTTTGGTGTTCGGGTTGATAATGTGATTAGAAAAAAAAAAACGGTTTCTGAGGTCGACTCGATGAGAATCGTGTCAGAAGTGTTCTGCGCTGGCTGGCAGCTGGGGTGTGTGCCTCGTCTTTGCACTATTCAGGTTGTGTCGGGTCAATCAGGTGGCAGTCAGCTTGACAGTCGTCGGGTGTATGACTCATCTCTGTGGTATTCGGGTTGCTTTAGGAAAAGAGCTCGGTTAGTGGGAGTTGGCTATAAGCTTGAGAAGATTGAGAGGGCTGTTGGCGTTGGGAAATATCTCCTACTCCATTTTCACCTACGAATATGCTGACACTAAATGATGATGGCTCAGCCACAAGTAATCGGATGGAATGACAAATCATTTGGATTAATATTGACGCCATCACGAGTAATTGTCCAGCTACATCTAACATCTGAAAACAATTTGTATGAATATGAAGAGAATTTTTGAGATTCTGATATTTTGAAAATCACCTATTTTGTAGCTGATGTGAAAATGTTCTAAAATTTCAGGAAATTATACTGTGCAACACAAAAAAATAATAATACCCGGATATATGCAGATGAATATGAAAGTAGATCTAAAACAAAAGAAAGGTATATCGGTGTTTTGAAACTTTTGAAAATATAAGGGTTAACATTCCTTGGAATCCGTTCCCATCGAAAATTAAAAATCGTCAAGCTAGTCCCCAAAGAGGTCTTTCAGGTCCTTTTTCAAAATATAGGTACGGGATAGTCGCAAGACAAAATATTCCACAAAATTTATTTATAATAAGTTTCCACTATAGGTCTTAAAAGTTCGTGCATATTCTCAAGTAACACATAACTTAAGAAGGATAACTTCAAAGACAAAGTTATTCTTCACCAAATTTCACTGTATGTCACTAAAGAAAAGACATTTCTGTTTTGTAATCACGCTAATGGGTCGCAATTATGGCCCGATCCTCACGAAATGGAAAATGGAGGTGGGGTTGGGGTCAGAATAGAAGCCTATTGTTTTTGGAGATGATAGCAAAATATTTAGGGGTGGAAAATGTCCTTATTTTCCTGTTGCTCTACAGGCCTCAATTATAAACCGACGCGAAAATCTTCACTAATCCGCGAATACTTTTTAACTCGACCAAATCACAAATACTTTAGATTTTCACTTCTGACCATTACAGTGATGCTGATAGCCAAAATATCGGATATATAGCAAAATAGGTACAATATTCATGTATGTAAAAGAAATAAATCTTAGTTATTCCGCTTAAAGTCCAGAGCCGCTGAACTGATTTTCACAATTCTCATCAATTTGGAGTGATCTCTTGCCCATTATCATCCGATCTTTACGAAATTGTGTATGGGGTAGGGTTAGGATCAGTATTAAAGCCTATTCTTTTTGAAGATGCACATTTAGGGGTTCAAATGGACCAAAAACTTAAAATTTTTCTGATTTTGCTGTCGCTTTACAGGTCACAATTGAAAAACAATCAACACGGGATTTTGCATGAGGAGAGAATTAAGGTCAGGGAAAAAAGTCTAGCATTTGAATGTAAAACTTTCGATTGAAATTGTTTTGAATACCTATCAACACGATGAAGTATATAAATATTGGACAAATGCCCCTGGTGCAAAGCCTTAAGGTAACATTTGGATAGGGCTCTAGGACATTATTTCAAAAAAAGAAATACTTAAAAATTGATTTTTCCTATGGGGGGCTTCCAACATATTGTAGTGTTATAGGGTATAACATGGTCGACGCCGCACAGCTATAGCCGTCGCTTACTTTTGTCTTTATATATCATTTTTTTTTTTTTTTTGATCAATTATTCCTCGCACTTTTTCATTCTTAGTTAAAATCTCCCATAATACTTCAGGTTTCAGGTTTTGGGGAGAGGATTCTAAAACCAATTTCAATGTGAGTCTCTGAACAAAATAAATTGATATACTTTATATGTACCATTGATTTTGGTTTATAAACACCTATTTTATTTTCGACAGTTTTAGAACTTTTTCCGAATTCGTGTAGAAAATTCTATAAAGATAAAACCTCAAAAAAGTTTCGAGTTCTTAGGCCACTTTAACACTTTAAAGTACTTTATATAGCCTTGACCATATACACAGGGACCCCAATAATTTGTGAAATATTCCGCAGCATTTAACATAGAGTTTTTAAAATTTATATAAAGATTTGGGTTACTACAAGAATCACTGTTAAAAAATAGGACATTTCGGTCCCCTTTTTCGTAGGACTAATATAAAAGTAAATCTCTGTTTGGAAATTTTTATACGTTTTAGTCATATTTTAATGCCTTCCACCTTGAAAAGGAGGGTATTTAAAATTTGTCATTCTGTTTGTAACATCCTAGATCCCTAGAGATATGTCGATATTTTTCACACATTTGACTAAAAATTGATATTTATAGGTAATAATGGGTTCTAGCTCCGTGTATATCAATGTATATACACGTTTTGGTACAGCTTAAATAAAAGCCGATTTTTTGCGGTCAGATCTGTAGATTTTGTGCTTGAAAGTATAGGAGTATCCTCAACTATTGAATACCCGTGATTAAAGTTTTTGTGGAGGGTCTTTCAAAATTTTTCAAATATTTTTTCTTAAATAGGTTAATTTATTTTCCCCCTTTGTACTTCAAGTCTCAATTAAAATGTTTAATCCTTGCCAAACTGTTTTGAAGAAAATGGTATGCTTCTGAATCGAATTTGCTTTTTCAAAATTTATGGCGACAAAAACAATCGTTGTTCAATTACCAAAAAAACTGACATCAAATTTTCTTTGTTTTATTTGCTCGAAGAAGAAAATAAAATATGTGTTCATTGCTAAATTGTGTATTCAATTAGCCAACGCCATCGAGAGAATCAATAATTGAATTTATTTATTATTTCCAATTTTTTTTTGTCATTTCAAAACAAAAAAAAAAAAAAAAAGACAACAAAACAAAAAAAAAACCTAACAAATCATATGATTTCCATATTAGCAAAGAGAACAAAGAACAGAGCTTTAATTATTATTTTTTAATAAACAAATATCAAAAACAACTACAACTGAACAACAACAAAAAAAAAACAAGAAAACAAACAGAAAATACAAACAAAATTAAAATGAATTTTATCAATGTTTATCCAAAACCAGATCAAACAGAATAAAAACAACAATGAATGGTAAATTAAAAACAATTAGTTATAGAAAATTGTATTTATTTTTATTGTTATTTATATATATAAATAAAATAAATAAAACAACAATTGAAAATAATGGCAAAAAGCAACAGCAACAACAATAACATGTGAGCAGACAAAATCGCATCACATAAAAAAAATACAACTGAAACTAAATTCAATATTGAAATTAAAATTAAAAAAAAAACTAAATTGAGAGGTAAATCTTATGAAAATTAATAATACAAAACTAACTAAAACAAAAAAGAGAAGACAAAAAATAAACCTTTTAAATCGAATGTTATAAAATGTCATTGTTATAGCCCTAAACAACAAAATCAAACTCTATATCTATACTAAATGTTTCCACCCTCTCTATCAAAACAAAAACCAAAAAAAAACTCTAAAAATTGAAAATAACAAAAACAATTTGAATGGAAATATCCCAAACTGTGTTTAAAATTCAAAATCTAGTGAAATTTGTTAGAAGAAGTATTGATGACTTGATACTACATACATATACACATAGATATATATTTTAAAAAAGAAACTCTGTCTACAGACACATAGCTTTAACTATATTCTAATGTATTTGTTGATTGAATTTAATTAGAAAACAAAACCGAACGGATTATAAATCAATGGAAACAAATTTATATTTTTAAAATTTTTAAAATTTATATTTTTTCTTTCTTCTCGGCGTAGGGTTATGAGTTTTGTTACGAGAGCCACTTTCTAAAAATCTTATTTTTTTTTTTTTTTTGAAATATTGAAAAAAGGAATCGATTGGCGTAGCTAGCCTTCTTCCTAAACTGTGGATTTTCTTTTAGTCATAAATTTGAGTTATTTTCCTTGCAAATTATTTTTTGCCAAAAAAAAAAATATTAAATAAATTTTGGATGAATTCCGCAGTTATAAGCACTCAAATGGTATCTGAAATAGCGGATGTATTTCCTCTGGCATAATATTGATGATGTTCAAAAACATTCCCAAAACACTCAGTTGAACCTCTGTCTAATTTATACCCCTTCCAAGGATGGGAGCTACTTTCGAGTTACTTTCGGGCTACTTGTTACGAGAGCTACTTTCTAAAAATCCAATATTTTTGTTGAAATATTGAAAAAAAAAGGAATCGAATGGCAGTGGCGTAGCGAGACTTGTTCCTTAACTGGGGATCTTATTTTAGAGTTATTTTATCTGCGAACTTTTTTTTGACAAAAAAAATTATTACATAAATTTTGAATGAAATCCGCAGTTATAAGCATTTTGATATGATATTTGAAATAGCGGATGTATATTCTCTGGCATAATATTGATGATGTTCAAAAATATTCCCAAAGCACTCAGTTGAACCTCTGTCTAATTTATCCCCCTTCAAAGACATCTATCTACGCCAAGGTCTAAAAACACTATTTTTCCTTCAGCCATGAAAATGAGCCATGTAGAACTCAAAAAAGTTAAAATGAAAAAGTTGCTGAAAAACAAGTGCATTTAAATCTATACAGGGTGAGATTAAAAATCTGCAACAAAGTCAAACGCCATAATTTTTTTTTTTTTTTTGTGAAATTTGATAAAATGAAAGCAAACAAGTAAAAAAGCTGTAAGTTCGGCCGGGCCGAACTTTGAATACCCTCCACAATTTAGAACGAATCTGGCAATTTTCAAAAAAAAAAAAAAAAAACCTTTAACATTTTTGTTAAAATTTTAAAAATACAGAATGTAGACGTTATATTAGAGTCTATACGACGACGTGGACCCGCATAGGCAACTTTTGTCATAAGCTATTACAATATTCTAACGCTAAATTTGAAAAAAAAAACATTTATAATGTAGGTAAAATCATCAAAATACCGAATATTGGGAGGTACCATGAGGGTTATACCAAAACGTGAACCCGCACAAAAATTGTTTTCATAGGCTGTAGTATCCATTACAAACTTCAAATACCAAAATTTAAAACAATTCCGTTAAATAATGTAGCTAAAATCATCAATATACCGAATATAGGGGGTACAGTTATATGGTAACTATTCGAAGACCTGGACCTGCATAGACAATTTTCTGTCACAGACTGTAGTTCCCATTACGAACTCTAAATACGTAATTTGAAACAATTCCGTTAAATAATGTCACTAAAATCATCAAAATACCGAAAATCGGGAGGTACCGTTATATGGGGACTATATGAAAACGTGGACTTACATGATCCATTTACGAACTTAACTTGCCTACTGGTAAAATAAACATGTGTGCAAAATTTTAGCCTTCTATCTCGATTCGTTTGAAAGATAGCCTGATTACACAGACAGGCGGACAGACAGACAGACGTTCAGATAGATAGACGGACAGACAGACAAACGGACATCGCTAAATCGATTTAGAATTTTACGTTGATTAAGAATATATATACTTTGTTGGGTCTGACATGACTATTTCGAGGAATTACAAACGGAATGACAAAGTTAATCTACCCTCCATAGTTATGGTGGAGGGTATAAAAACAGCCAAAATGTCAAACGCCATAATTTTTAAATTTTTTTGAAATCTGACTAAATGAAATCAGAAAAATGTCGGAAATAGCATCGAATTTTAGAATAAGTTTAGATTTTTTCGAATTGGTCACCTTTGGCACGAGTTATGGCCTTCAAACGGCCAATGAAATCGTCACACGCTTTCCGAATGTTGCTTTGCGGTATATCGGCCCATCCCCGGCGCAGCGCTTGCTTGAGGTGATCGACACTTTGGTGTTTTTTAGGGCCAACCTTGCTTTCCAAAATACTCCAGACACAATAGTCCAACGGATTGGTATCCGGAGATTTTGGTGGCTATTGTGCGCTGAAAATGAAGCGAGGAACCTCATTTTGTAATAATTCTTGGGTGGCGCATACTAAGTGCGATGGTGCTGAGTCCGGTTGGAATATCCAAGGTCCGTGGCCAAAACGTTTGCGTGCCCAAGGCTTTAATACACCCTCCAGAATATTTTCGCGATAATATTCAGCATTTATTCTGATGCCACGGTCGATTAATACGAGCGGAGAGCGACCATCGGCTGTTATGGCGGCCCACATCATCACCATGGCCGGCGCTTGAGTTCTGGTGGCCAACCGGAGGTGCACGTTTTCAGCTGACCTCTTTTTCAAGTAAGCACGATCATTTTGTTTGTTTACAAACTGCTGGACAACGAATGTTTTCTCATCGGAGAAAATAAAATTCGGCTGTTCGCCACTTTCGGGACAAGCGAAGCAACTCTTTAGCTCTTTTGAGTCTATTTTCTTTATGTTGCGGTGTAAGTTCTTGCACTTCTTGGAATTGCAATGGCTTTATCCCGAGCACATTTTTCAATATTTGCCGAATGGAATATTGTGATATGTTCAGCTCACGAGTCATTTTTCGGCCACTGCGACGTGGGTTTCGATCAAGTCGCTTCATTACTTTTCGAACCATTTCTGCTGATGTTGCTGTTTTCTTCCATCCACTTCTTTGACGTCAAGCTACGTTACACAGTGTCACGGCAAAGAGCGATGATACGAGACACAAAAGATTTATTCTCATTTTAATGCTGAAGTGCTCTTGTGCCACTTGTGATTTTCCAGCCAAATATAAAGAAATCACACCACCACGCTTGAATTCCATGACGAATAAATTTTGTTTCTGGAAAACTGTCACCAAAATGCTTTTGTACGCTTGTAAACAGTATAATGAGCTGTCACTGGAATAATTGTAACAGCTGTCGGACGAGTGGCTTAGAAATGACAGCAGTCTGAAGTTAGTTCCAGTTTTTTCATCCCACCCTGTAGACTTGTCCCCAAACTGTGGATTTTATTTTTTTGTCATAAATTTGAGTTATTATCTTTGCGAATTGTTTTATTTTGACAAAAAATATAAAATTTGAAAAAAATCCGCAGTTCTAATAAGTATCCAAACGACAGCAGAAATATTTTCTGTATATTGTCCCGACAAATATTATATTCCAAATTATTCCCAATTAACCTAATATTCCTAATTTACCCCCTTCCAAAGACATCTATCTACGCCAATGTCTAAAACACTATTTTTCGTTCAGCCACGTATATGATACTGAGTCTTGTATAACTAAAAAATAAATAAAAAATTTGCTGAAATACACGTGAGTTTAAATCTCTATATATATTTACCTAATGAATTGTTGTTGTACATTAAACATAAACAAATGGACCACATGTTATAGATTACAAAAACAAAAAGGAAAAATAAAACAAGAAATATTCTATTTTCTTATTAGAGAAGACCGACACAGATTGACACACACAATTATTTAATTTAGAATAAAACACATGTTTATTTTTAATCTTTGTTGGATAATTTAATTGGTATTAAATAAAAAAAAGAACACACATATGTGACAACTTTTTTTATTATTTTTTTATTTTTGTTTTATAAGCACGAAGAATGAATATTTATTTAAAGGGGATTCCTTCAAAGGTGGATAGTAGGAATTTCCAAAAAAAATATATATTTAAAAAATACTATGTGCACTTTACAAAAATTATACACTTTTTCTCCCAACCCATAAATTCATCACGCCTGCATTGACCAAAAGTTGTGGAACTTGTTCCTGTCTACAAGTTCCCTTTACTTGTTATAGTATTATGTGACGTTGCACATTTGGGTGAGATCCCCAAAATGGGAAATTAGTTTAGGGAAGTATTCTATCACTCTGAGAAATGTTGCTCAGACATTTGTGTTACCTCAAGTATGTTTTTTATCAAAAATGGGACACAACGGTAAACCTCTCGGTAAGGTTACCAAATATCGCGTTACTTCCTGATTTTCGATATTTTGAATATTTTTACCACAATTTTAAACCAAATCATGTGTAACGTGATATTTAGAGTTCTGAGTTGGATTGCTTCACATTGCTCCAGTATTTTGTACAGGCCCCATATTAATGTACATCCGATTTTCTATATTTTGAAGGTTTCGGCCCCAAATTCAAACCCAATCATGAGTAACTGGACATTTTGAGTTCTGAGCTGACAAAATCTCTCCCTGCTAAATTTTGTGAAGATAAATCCACTATTATGTATATATAAAGGCACTATATAATGGTATAATGGTAATTTTAAATATTTTAAAGGTGTCAGACAGAGTTTTTTACAAACTTATTGTTTGGTATTTTCTTTCTCAGTGGATAAAAACTGCAAAAATTGCCAATATAAAACCACCAATAACATAGATCTTTGTAGGGCCCAATTGGGTTAAATCCTCAAAAATCAGATATAAACTAACGTTCCCTTGCCTCTAACATTTGTGGAGTATGCGTTTTCTCTTGAAAGTAAAGAGGAGGTTTCAACGTTCCCGTTACTATAGAGAGAAGTAAGTTGCATTGTTGAAGGTTTCCACCACTACAACGGGTCCTTGTATATTTCGGAAGATTGATTGAGTGCTACAAGAATGTGTAATACGAAATTTGTTATTCACTATCTTGACTTAAATATGATCGCTTGCTAGTTACTTCAATTTAAAAAATTAAAGTGGCCGTCAAAGTGTTAGAAACAGAGTAGGAGCTTATTGTAAGAGTAAACTCGAAAAGAAAAATATCTCACTGCAAAATTTAACTTAACTTAATCTCTTTTGATATATAAATAAATTCTGATAAAGAAAAGCCCTAAATAAGAAATTAGCGATGTCTTAGCCAAAAAAAAAGTTCGAAAGTTGTCTGTTTGTCCTTGCAATCATATTTGAAAAATTCGGTTAGTTTAAGAAGGAAAATTCAAATAAAATCAAATAAGCTTTCCCAAGATGCCCTTTAACATAAAAATGATTTGAAATATCCTGAATCCTTGCCAAGAAGTCCTAGGAAAAACTCATAAAAATATGTGATTTTCTGAATAAAAATCGTTTAAAAAAGTCATTAATTACTGGTCAGGACATTTTAAATATATTTTCCGAAAATATTTAAAATTTTCTTAAACAAGCCACGGGTCTCGACAAGAGGAATACTTTGTCAAATAGTAGCTTAAAAATCCAGATATTTATTTGGAAAATATTTTAAAAAATCTATGGTTATTGCCCTGGAAGATGTTTTTTTTTTTTTTTTTTTTTTTTTGCTTGAATTCCTTGAAATAAAATTATTCTCTTTGAAAAAGTCTTTGAAAATAATTTTACGAAACAAAATCACCATATCAATAATTATTTAATGAAATAAAAATTAAAGAAAAAAATTAAACAAAGCAAGAAATTAGTGCTTTTCTTGTGTGTTTATCTTCGAATCTTAATAAAAACAGATCACTAAGAAATATCCATTCTATGCCTTTAAATCTTTAAAAAATGATTAATTTTTGGTGGACAGGAATTATTGAACAAAAAAATTACAAATTCGATTTTTACAAAAAAATCCCTCTAAAAAATTTATTTGTGGAGTAGGAAATCCTTCAAAAGACGTTTTTAAAAAATTTTAGCCCTTGACAGAGTTGTGACATCAATATTTGGATGCACAAAATTGGAGCGGATAGGAGTTTTAGAAAAATACTTAATATTAATAACGAGGAATCATTTAAAAACCCAGAAATTCTTTGAAAAATATTTTATGATTCGAATTTTGGCCAAGTCTCTGTGCGAACAGTCCAACAATTTGGAATAGGATGTTTTTAAAAATATATATTTTAAATATCCACTATTCGTGGTCAGTACGGAGTAAATATTAAAAGCATGATTCTGGAGACAAAACCCTTTTGAAAAATTCAATTTTTTTTGTCTAGGAAGTATATTTATAAAAAATCAGAGCATATAAATCATATTGATAAATTTGAAAGAATCGATGTGTTTAAAAAATATTAAAAAAATATTCCATTCGTTGGAAGAATATAAAGAATAGAATTCTTTAAAAAAATACAACAATTTTGATAATCCTGTTTTGGAATTAATATCTTTAAAATATTCACTATTGGTGGGAAGGATGTATTTCACCTTTAAAAAAATATTACACGAACGAAGGAAGCTCGTTCGGAAAAATCCCCATGTTTTTAGAGAAGGGAGTCATTGGAAAAATTTCTTCTTAAAAATTCTTCACACTTGGCCAAGGTATGACCACCATATGAAGATGAGAAAAATTGCACGAAATTGGAATTTTTAGAAAAATACTGCTGTACTTGGCGAATAATTCCTTGAATAAAACAACTTAGAAAATTCTTATAATTTTAGAAATGATATAAAAAAAACAAGTTTTTAATGTATTCACTATTCGTGGCAAGAAAGTACCTAAAAATATTTTTCAACCTCAACGATTCTTGACCCAAAAGTATAATATACTAGAAAAACAGGAAGTTTTTTGTAAAAATAAAAAAAAATCTCTACTCTCTCCAGAAAGCTCTTTTGAAAACAACTATTTTTGGGCCAAAAATGCTCTTGAAAATAAATAATAAAATTTCCACTATTAGTACCAGGATTTCCTTCTAAAATATTTTTTTAAAAATATCCATCCTTGGACCATAGGTTTCTCTAGGATTAAAAAAATTTCCCTTTTTTACGACTAGTTTATTATCAACTATTTTTTATCTTTTTCTTGGTTCTGGGCTTAGGAGATTTCAGGAAAATCAGAAACTAATTTTACCTTCAACGATTCAAAATTTTGACCACATGTTGGGTAGGTACCAAAAAAATTGAACAGATATGCAATTTTTGCATTTGTTAAATTTTGGCAAAAATAAAATTAAAATGAAGAAAGTCTGGGAATCGAATTAGGAAATTGCATTATTTTTAGTTATAATTAAAAAATTAAAGGTAGCGTGAATTTTTAACAGAACTGTAAAATCGGATATTGGTATCTCATTTTATTAGAATTTCCACGTCACAGTTCTTTAATGAAAAATTTAATTTAATAGCAAATTTTTCAAACTGTATATAAAAATAGTAGCGTTGAAAACTCGTCAGTATTCTATACTGCTGTTTTTATTTCTGTTATGCTAATGTCGAGCTTGATCAATTTATTTAAAATCTGCAGACCAACACTTTAAAATTTCCAAAGCTTTGCCGATTTGCGTGAACATTTTCTCAGAAACAAGGTTATTCAAAGATTCAATCATAATAATTTTCTTATGTTTAAACCTACATTTTATTTCTAAGAATACATCTTTAAATAAATATTCTCTTCCATATTTCACACCACAACAGCATTAAAATGTGTTTACGTTTATTAACCACAGTCTTCCGTCAAACAAAAAAAAAATATGAAAAACTCTAAAATTATGTTAAAAAATAAAACAACATTTTACTCTTTATTTCCAAAACTAAATAATTAGAAAACCCGAAAAAAACAAATAAAACTTTGTACCTTAGTGAAATTTGAAAAAATACAAAACATGAGAAAGCTTTCTTCCCTCCTATGAAAACACAAACAAAAACAAAGATAAAAATAAAAATACTAAAATACATAACTAACAAAGCAAAATAATATAAAATAAAAAATGAAAACTAAAACTATACAAAAACCCCAACAACTTTAACGAGTCCAAAATTAAAACAATAAAACAAAAAAAAAAGAAAATAAAACTAAAACTGAATATTTTTAGAAAAACAATTTGAGAAATTTTCCACTAGAAAAGCAACAATACAAACAAAATTACTTTATATGTTTTAAACAAAAAAAAATATGAAAACAACTACAACAAATTATCTACAACAATACAAGTCTAACTAGCTGAGAAGAGAAATTTGAAATACATTTTGAAATTGATGAAATATTAGTAATGATGAGACAATTAAAACCCTCTACTATCTATAACTACAAATTTGGTTTCTTCTTTATGGACGAACTTTTCCAAGTCGTTTAGAGAATGATATAACAATACAACAATTTAATAAAATATAATAAAACAACAAATATCTTGAAAATTCATATTGGATAATTAATGCTGATATAAACTATCACTTAAAAAAACAAAAACAACAAGAATCTATACAATCTATAATGTTTTCAAAAACAATAAAAAAAAAACTTAAAATGAAAATTAAAAATATATCATGAGTTAAGCCCACCACCCTCTTTTCAACCAAAAAAAGTTAAATATATAAAAGTATTTGAAAATAGAAAGGATAATTATCATAAATGTCAATAAATGTACTTATAAGCACTGGGCAAGCATTCTCGGGCCTTTTTTAATACAACACATGAAAGTCCTTCATTCATTACTACTTATGTGCCTACAAAGAATATTATTATATTTTCATTTTAGTTTTTTTAATTTTATTTTTCTTAATACAAACTAATAGCAGAGGAAACCAGATAAATCATCAAATATTATGCATTAACAAATTGATTTTTTATCATAAGTCATCAGCGACAGTTACAAAAGAAGTTTGAAAATAAAAGTCAGTTTGCGAAAAAATAAATTCCCTAAATATTTAACCATTTATGTTCCCTTCGAAGAAGAAAATTGGACCTATATATTCCATATTCACATTAGGTTCCATATTAGTACAAATATGGCAGCAATGTGAGAAATTTGAAGAAAATTGTAGTATCATTTCGCGTTTTAAAAAGCATGGTCAAAAAGAAAAGAAAGCAAAAAGGGGTCAAAAAGAAAAGAAGAACTTTTTTTACAAAAAAAATTTTTTAAATCTGAGAATAAACCAAATATCTAATTTTAACTTTATCTAACATTTGCAGGGCGACCAAGGATTTTTATTAAAAATATTTCCCAACATAATAAACAAACGTTGTTTTTATAAAAACAACAATAAAGGGATAAGCCTGACCATTTTGCAACAACAAAATACTACGGTATCCCGAACAAACAAGCCACACTGTTCTGTGGAAAAATATATTTTCATAATTTTGTCTTTTTTTGGACGGGTTTTTTTTTTTTTTTTGACTATTGAGGAATTTCAGATCAAAGTCACTATTTCCATTCCATATTCCACGTACCACTGGCGTCCACACATATAGTCGATTATCGAATGTTTCAAACTTGGCCGGGGGAAGTTCTCTCTACACCCTAAAACAGTGTGGCGGGGTTGGCTATATCGAATGCCTTTGATAGCTCTAGGGCTCTCAGCACTATTCTATGGCACGACAGGTCCTAATTTAATTCTCGACTGATATGCGTGGATATGGCGATGATGGTTGTCAACTCAATAGCTTCCTCTGATGCTTCTGAAGAAAAGCCTCAAAAGTCATTGCTACTGGCAACAAAATCTATATTGACCCATTGCCATCTTTTCAAGACAGTGAAATTCGATTAATTTAGTATTAGTATTTTTTGGTTACTAAGACGTATCAAATGCAAAATATCCCATGAATTTAAATTTTAAAATTTTATTTTTTCCAAAAGCGAACCAAAATGCCCTATATCATGAGAAGAACTAAAAACTGTTCCGAATTTCTATACTTTTCGAGCAGGTTTTTGAAATGTTGCTCCGCTGAGTATATAGGATATCGAAACTTGCAAACAGATACACAGACAGACAAACGGACAAACGGACGAGGCCCGATCGACTCCAAATGTCCTGAAATGGATTTCATACAAATAGAACAAGTAAACATGCTGATAAGTTTCGCGATTTTGACGAATCTCTTAATAATCAAAAATACCACTTAAAAGGAAACCGTTACATGGGAGACCTGTATAAGTAATTTTTTTGTCTCGATTCCGAACTTAAAATACAAATTGGAACAATTCCGGTGAATAATTTTGCTAATATCATCAAAATACCGGATAAAAGTAGGTACCGTTATATGTGGGCTATACGAAGACGTGGACATGCATAGACAATTGTCTGGTATAGGTTGTAGTACTCATTACCGTTATATGGGGGTTAAGTACTCAGAAGCAACTCCTGGTGTGAATTCTCAGACAATTCCATTGAAACATTTGGCTACATTCATAAAAATACCGAATATCGGGAGGTACCGTTATATGGGAGATATACGATATCGTGGACCTATATAGACAATTCTTTTCCTGGGGGTAAAGTACTCAAAGGGAACTCCTTGTGTGGATATTGAGAAAATTTCATTGAAAAATTGGGCTAAATTCATCAAAATACCGAATATCGGGTGGTACCGTTATATGAGGGCTATACGATATCGCGGACCGATATAGCCCATCTTCGAACTTGACCTGCCTGCGCACAAAAGTCTGGTCTGTGCAAAATTTTAGCTTAATATCTTAATTTGTTTTGACTCTAACATGATTACAACAGAGGGTCGCACGGACACGGCTAATCTTCTTAGAATTTTACGCTGATCAAGAATATATGTACTTTCTTAGGTCTAATATTATATTTTCGATGATTTACAAACGGAATGACGGACTTAATATATCCTCCATACTATGTATTGTGGAGGGTATAAAAGGATCTAAATTCGTAATTGCCATGAGACATATTTTAACAGCTTCGAATGGTATAGCCGTAAGGGGTAAAACGACGTCAAATGCTGAATCTTTTCCCAAAAAGTACTAAATAGCACTAAGTTCTAAAAATTACTATGTTGTTATAATCTCGGAATGCCACTTTTAGGAACCTTAAAATATTTAGTATTTTATAGCCGGGGGAGGTATTTGAACTGTGTTATACAGTTTTGTCCTATAAAGTTATAAATTGTTTTTGTATGACGAAAAAAAAAAAAGAAATGTCATTCCATGTCACGTTTTGGATTTAACTCAGAAAATATTTAGAACTTATTTTGAATTAAAACAGGTCCTTAAATTACTCTTGATTGTACTGACGATTTTAACTGTTGTCGTACAAAAATGTCACCAAATGGAGAAAAAGTTTTTAATCCCGAAATTTGAGATGTGTACTAATATATATAAAGATAAAGTATAATCACTATCGATCGTTGCGTTAACTGTAAGTCTAAGTTTCCCAAAATTAAAATCCTACCCTCGAAATAAGTATATAAAAAAATCCTCAATGAAGCTTTGCTGTACTAATTAAGTATTTTTATTCTTCCAAACCCTTCATGTTTATCCAGTGCTTATAAAGAAAACACAAAACAATAGCTCTTTGTAAATAATGGTCTAGAGAAATGTGTCAAATTTTTCGTTTTAAAAATGAAAAAACAACAACAACAAACTAAAAACTAAATACAAAAATCTATAAATAATAAATTTTAAGTCCTAATTTTCCTGAGAAATAAAAAACAGAAAATATCAATGTAAAGTGTATATGTTACCAATAAAACCAAAGCAAACCAAACCAAACCATATTATATCAATGATTAATTTAAATGTACATTTTGATTTATGTTAGTTTAGTAAACAAATAAAAAGAAAACAGACACATAGACACATTTATGTCTCCCAAATTGGGGATAATCGAAATGATAAATAAGTAAAAATAACAACCAACAATGTAAGGCTTTAAGTGGATGTGTTAATAGAATGATAAGGAATTCAAGAAACAAAGAAAAAAAAAAACAATATTTATGATTATAATTGAAAGAAAAAAAATATATAACAAACACAAATGGAATCATACTATAGAAATAAAGAAAAAAAAACAAAAAACTGCATAAATAATTTAATAATTATGAAAATTCAAGAAAGATCAAATTTATTTATAGAAAAGTTAATTAAAGAAAATATGAAAAAAAAACAACAAACAAATAAAATCAACCACTAAACAAATATCCTATTCATCATCAAAAGGAAAATAAACCAATTATGAAAACAAAACAAAAAAGAAAACTATTGTACAGAAATTAGAATTTATATAATTTAGGAATTTAACAAAAAAAAATAATTTGAAAAAAAAAAAAATAATAAAACTCCTTGAAAAAAAAACAATAACAACAAAAAATCTCGTTTTAGAGGATTTTTAAAAGACCATTGCTAGCTATCCTTAGTAGGATATAATGTTTTTTATGTAAATTATTTCCAAATGTTCTCTCTCTCTCTCTCCACTATTGAATCCATAAAGTGTATATGTTTCAGTGTGTGTGTCTATTACAAACGTAAGTACATATATTAAATTATTATATTTTAAAAAGTAAATAATTGTAAACAAATAATTTTAATAGAATTTTTTAAATTAAAGAGCGAAAACCACACTAAAAGAATTGAAAAAAAATGATTTGAAAGGAATAACAATATTATTTATCTTTAATTTTTAGATTGAGACCTCTCTCTCTCTCTTTCCCTCTCTGAGGAATATGTATGACGTTCCAAACAATCAGCTCATACATTTCTTTATTTTAAATATTTTTTTTTATTTATTTAATTTTCAATTAAATGTTAGAATTTTGTATTGGATTTCCACTTGATGGAGGTTTCAATGAAAATGCAAAATTAGATCTATACAATTTGTTATATTGGTAAAATTGTTCAGAAAAATATTCTATTCTTGGAAAACAGTTCCCCTATTCCAGAACCCTCAATAATCTACTAGTTTTGCATTTTTTTCGATATCATAAAGGAAAAATCGGTTATCGTAGTTACATTTCTATAGTCCTGGAACAGAGCAAGTAATTTTTCGAATTGAATTCTTGATATACCCTTAGCCTATGGTTTGAAATTGTGATTTTTTTTTTATAAATTTGATCGAGAAGGCTAGAATGAATATTGAGTTACGCCAAGTTTTAAGAAGACCGGACAGGGGAGTTTCGAGAAAGAGTGAATCAATAATTTCCACCTAACTCGAGCTTCATATAAAAACACGTTTATTTTGATATATTTCTACATGTTTTAAGATCATTTAAAAATTTGTGGTTGTGGTGATACTGGGGGTCAATATTGTTCATTTCGCCTCTAACCAAATTCTAATAAAAACATTACTAGGTTACACTTTATATGAGATATGCGTATATGTGTTTTGGAAATTGTTGAATTCCTGTTCGGTGGGTACTAGAAACAGTCAAGTGATATATTCCATTTTTACACTTTATCTAATACTGATAAAATATATTGGCATGTTTGGCAAAGTTTGATGAAAATCGAAGTCGATCCCAAATTTATGGGAATAATTGTTAATCAAAATTTTAAAATTTTGAGAGGGAGGTACCAGAAGACTGGACCATCATATTGCATATTTACAAAAGCAAAGGTGCCCAAAGATATGGGCCAATAAATTCCATCTTCTCTGGTTGGTACAAATATTATGATATACAAAGTTTGCAGAAAATAGTAAACTTGGTTCGCATAGGATGAGAATTATAATTAATCAAAAATGCTTGTGTGGGAGATACTGGTACAACTATTACCTGTTAAAAAAAATCAGATGCTCACTTCGAGTTTCATTAGTGTTATTCAAATGTTGTCTTTTTTGAGGAGTGGTTGGATATATCCCATCTTCATATCAGATCTTCTGTTAGTAGAAATATTGGGATGTGCAAAATTTGAAGACAATTGGACTCTTCCCTTACATTTTGTAAGAGTTAGGGAAATTTAAAAATGTTGACCTTTTTTGGGAGTAATTGAATATGGTCCAATTTTGTCTATATTGCAACTGAAATAGACAAAAAATTATTTCTTGTTCAATGAGTTAAATTATTTTGTATGAGAATTTTGATACTCCCTTCCAGATATATGGTGCGCATCAGACCAATAGACAGACGGACAGTAAAAGTTCAGAAATTTAGCCATAATTTGTTTCAAAGACGATTAGTATCTAATCATTTGGATCCTCTATACTCTCTGTAGTCATATGACTAGTATTTGACCGCAAATAATTTTTTTGGAACACCCTTGGATTTTTGGGGATTTTGTCATTTTCTTTGTAACGGTAAGTTCTAGCTTTATGCCAAAATTCAGCTTTAGGGCGCGACTGGTATCCTTGTCTGACTCCGGTTGTAGAACCTATTATGAAGAAGAAATACCAAATTTGGCTAAATCCGTTATATGGGGGGATATACGAAAACGTGATCCGAAATACCTCATTTTCAATACCAATTATCACAGACACAATATAAACTACTGTTTCAAATATCAAAGTTGTACACTGTAAGGAGTTTTGTCAAAATTGGTATAGGGTGCAAAGCCGTTATTTTGCTGACTGTTTTCAATGCTAAACAAACTGGGGCTATACACATTTTATACGCCCACTTCAATATTTCCGGAAACTAGGATGATTAAAGCAGAGAGTAAGGAGTTGCAAAAGAATGATAATCTTAGAATACCTTTATACCATATAAGTATAAACATACTCCATTAGGATTTTTTATGAATTTATTATGACATTACGTATTCGTCATATACGGAAAATAATATTATCCAAGTAAATTTTATTCATTTATTTGAAATTTTGTATTTGTAATTTAACTTACCTGCAGATATCGTCTTTTTACATTGGAAATCTGAAAAAAATCAAAAAAGAAATAGGCGTTAATAATGTTGTGTTGTTTTAAATACAAAAGCTAATGTCTGAGTTAACAAATTATTTCTACCTAATCCAACTCGTAAAACATCAGAAAAAATCAATTTCCTTTTACCCCAGATGGGACTCGAACCCACAATCCCCGGCTTAGGAGGCCGATGCCGTATCCATTGGGCCACTGGGGCGATTGATATGAGTGTAGCAAAAACTCATGGGTACATGTATGTTTATGGGTGTGTGGTGTTTATCAATGTGAATTTTCTTGGCATATGTTTTTCTTTTTAATTTCAAGAAAATTTTGTTTTTCTTTTTAATTTCAAGAAAATTTAAAAATCACATGTGTTATTTAAGTTCGTTATCATTGCGTTTATGAGAAATGGGTTTCCAAATAAAAACCCATAAAAACGCTCAGCAAAAATTTTAAAATAAGAATGATCACTGTTTAATTTCCGATAGTTACAAACGGCATGAAAATCTTGATATACCCTCCTCACTTTCGAAAGGTCTTACAATCCGGCTTCTTAAACAATTATCTTAATAGCTTAAATATTTTTAGAACATTTTTCTGACAAAGATTTAAGTAGACATTACGAGCAACAAATACCAAAATCTTGTATTTTCAAAAAATAATTATTAAAAATCCACGTCTTGAAAGCTCTTCAGAAAATGTTCTTAAAAAATTTACGTCTTGAGGGCTCTTCAGAAAATATTCTTTAAAAAATCTATGTCTTGAAGGCTCTTCAGGAAATATTCTTTAAAAAATCCACGTATCGAAAGCTCTTCAAAAAGTATGAAAACAGATATAAAAATTAAAAAAGCAATAAAGTATTTCCCACTTTGTATAGAGTGGTGAAGATACACTTTCAATATTTTTTATACAAATCAAAATTATTTTGATTTTCTCTGCCTAAAAATTAGATCTATAACTTGCTGAAATTTGGAGTATTATAAATTCTGATTTTTGAGGGGGAGGAAAAAGACCTATTTTGAACCAAATCGGCTATTTCTTCGCTTTCTATAAATATATGATTTTAATTCTAAAATTATATGATTTCCAGAGTTGAATATTTCTCTGAATGAATTAAACCACAAAATCCAACTATTGAAAATAACTGTTGTCTAAATATCAAAATTTATACTGTTATCGTTAGTTAATTGTAAACGTATATATAAATATTTTTATTACTAAATTACCGGAAGAAAACAAAAAAAAACCTGTACTGTAATAAAAACCAATAATTAGAGAAAACAATTATATGAAATGAAAAAATGAAAATAAAAACAATTCCTTGAATTTGATATTTTTAATAGAAACCAAAATAAAACTAAATAAATAAACAAATTTTACCTATTTTTCTTATTTGTGTAAATGTTAATTTAATATAGAAAAAACTGAGAAGATTACTGAGAAAAACAAAAACATTTAACGATAATTTTTAGTATAGCAACAAGAAAAAACATATGACAAAAACAAAAACTAGAAAGAAAGAAATAAAACAAACAAAAAGAACAGAAACAAAAAACCTAAATCAAATTACAATTATTTTAGTAATGAATGTCAACAAGAAAAATCAATACGAATAACAAAAAAAAAACAAAACTAACAATAAAAAAATGATTATTTCATAAAATCAGACAAAAAAACTTAAAACAAGGAGAAAAGAGAAACCAAAACCAATTCGAGGCATCAGAAAAAAAGACATTTTGAAAAAAAAGAAATGAAGCTGAAACCCGTGACGAATATCATGAAAAATGATTTTAGTAATGATTTCTTGTGTACAAAGATGTATGAGGGCGTTCGAAATTTAATTATTAGTCGATTGATTAGAAACCAAAAAAAAATGCTGAGAACATATTTATTTGAAAGTGAAAAACAAAACGATGAAATAAAATTGTGAAATACGGAAAAAAAGAAGAAATATAATTTTTTGTGCAATATAATTGTAAATAGTTATGAAACGATAGAAAGTGAATGGATAAAATAAAGGTAAAATTTAAAAAATATATATTTCATTTCATCGTGAGTCTTATTCTGAAGTCCTGCAAAAATTTTAAATGTGGTAAGTATGGCCTCAAGTATTTAATATTTAAATTAGAAAGGGGAAGATAAATATGTTGTTGATGATTTTTTTTTGGAAACTCCTACTAAAGAGTACTAAATCTTATAAGACCAGTGGTAAAATTACGAAATTTGGTATACAGAAATTCTATTTAAAAATCGTACGTTTTGAATACTAAAAGAGCGCCAAATTTAAGGAAGTTGAGCTAGAATTCAGATATGTAGCTTAAAGTCACTTATTGTGAAAGTAGTCGAAAAAGCCAAGGTTTATTACAATTTGTACTAAAATTGTACTCGAATGCACTAAATCTTAGAAAATTCTGAAAATACTTTTTTGGAACTACGTTATGTTTTTAATGAGTCAGAATTTTGAAATTTAACATACAGGTCTTGTTAAGGGCGAAGTATGGGATGAGAAATGGAAAATCATTTTAATAGGTACTAAGTTTTTCATGGTCTATAATACCATTGAAAAACTGTAATATGTTTGATGAGTCGGCTAAAGGCAAAAATAATTTTTTTTATAATATCCTCAGCCATATGGCTAGAAGGGGTATATATCTTTCGATACGGCCAAAACGTGCCGAATCGAAATAGCGGTTTTAGATCCAAGGTCACTTTGCAACAAATCCGTTTCAGGACATTTGAAGTCGACTTAGCGCCGCCCGTACCTCGTAATATTTTTCGGAGATGGGCAATATCGGTCCACTCCTTCTGGTACCTCCCTTAAAAAAGGTCGAAATTTTCAAAAAAAAGATGCATACCCCCAGCCAATGTAAGATTATCTTAAATTATTTTGACTTCTGTTATGCTTATTCAAATTTTTAAGCCCTTAGGAGTATTTTTCGCAGGAATGGGCCCAATATCGTATCGGGCCCAAATAAATATAATATAAATATTGCGACGTGCCAGGTTTGGACTATAACGACTACTTCCTTCACTTTAAATGAGATATGCGATAATTTTTAGATGATGATAAAATGTGCGTGAGATTCCAGTCGACGGATTCCATTCCTTTCATTTTCCTACTTCATCTAATACAGATATAAATATTGGTATGGGCAAAATTAATAGGCAAGAAAATCGAACATTTAAATCCAATTTTATGCGAAATCAGAAATTCCATATTCATCACAGGTTTCTGGTCGAGAGAAAAATTTAAAAATACCAAGTTGTAAAGAATCGCTGATTTGTTTCACAAGAATTGGAAACTGTGATCCTTTGAGGGTGAGGTACCCGAAGGAGTCTTCACAACAGATCTTGTGTTAGTAGACATTTTTGTATGTGTGAAATTTTGAAGAGAGTTGGATGTGTATTTCACTTCCTTTCGGCGATTTTTTAAAACCTTGAACCCTATGTGGGGGAGGTATCAGAAAAATGGTCAGATCTCTATCATCTTTAAAAGAGATACTGTGTTGATATAAATATTGACATGTACCAAGTCTGAAATAGAATCGGATGTTAAATTCGCTTTTTATGAGCTTCATGGATATTCAAAATTTTGAACCTTTATGGGGGAGGTAACAGAAGGCGTGGACCGGTACATTCCATCATAGCAACAAGTCTTGTGTTAGTAGAAATAATGGGATGTGTTAAATATAAATAGAACGTTATGCTTATTTCGGATTTTATAAACGTTTTGGTTATTCAAAACTTTGACCCTTTCTGGGGGAGGTACCAGAAGGAATAGTTCGATCTCTACCGTTCTTGTAACAGATCCTGCGTTAATAGAAATATTCAGATGTGCCAAGTCTAAATTGAATCGGATGTTAATTTCCCGTTTTATGAAATTAATGAATATGCAAAATTTCGACCTTTTCTTGGGGAGTGGACCGATATTGTCCATTTTCGCACCTGAAATAGCACTGATGTAAATATTAGGATTCGCAAAGTTGAAGCAAGATCCGATTATAGTTTCTCTTTCTGTGCAGAAAATAATTTATTGAAAATATCGAGGAACCAGGAGGAGTGGACCGAGATATTTAATTTTAACGCCAGAATTTAGGTTAATAAAGATATTGGGATGTATTGTGGATGTGTGACAATTAAGCTCTTACACCACATTTTATAAGAGTTATAATTATTCAAAATTTTGACCCTTTGTGGGGGATGTACTTGATAGAAAGGAACGATATTGTCCATTTTGCAAAGTTGGAGCAAAATCGAATTATCGTTTCTCTTTCTGTGCAGAAAATATATATTTTTTTAATTTCGACATTTTGTGGGAGAGGTACTAGAAAGTGGACCGATATTGTCCATCTCCGAACTCAAATATTACAAATACAGGGTGAAATAAAAAAACTGAATGAAAGCAAAATATGTCGGAAATAGCATCAAATTTTAGAATAAGTTAAGATTTGTTCGAATTGGTCATCTTTGGCACGAATTTTGGCCTTCAAACGGCCAATAAAACCGTCACACGCTGCCCGAATGCTGCTCTGCGGTATTTTGGCCCATTCCCGGCGAAGCGCTTGCTTGAGGTGATCGACAATTTGGTATATTTTAGTGCCAAACTTGCATTCCAAAATAATCCAGACACAATAGTCCAACGGATTGGTATCCGGAGATTTTGGTGGTTATTGTGCGCTGGAAATGAATCGAGGAACCCTCCAGAATATTTTCGCGTTAATATTCGGCATTTATTATAAAGCCACGGTCGAATAATACGAGCGGAGAGCAATCCTCGGCTGTTATGGCGGCCAACACCATCACCATGGCCGGCGTTTGAGTTCTGGTGGCCAACCGAAGGTGTACATTTTTAGCTGACCTCTTTGGCAACGAATGTTTTCTCATCGGAGAAAACCAAATTCGGCAGTTCACCACTTTCGACCAAGCGAAGCAGCTCTTTTAAGTCTATTTTCTTTCTTTCACTTGCGGTGTAAGTTCTTGCACTTTTTGGAATTTCAATGGCTTTGCCCCGAACTCATTTTTCAATATTTGCCGAGTGGAATAAAGCGATATGTTCAGCTCACAAGCCATTTTTCGGCCACTGCGACGCGTGTATCGATCAAGTCGCTTCTTGATTTTTTGAACCATTTCTGCTGATGTTGCTGTTTTCTTCCGTCCACTTCATTGACGTCGGGTTACGCTACCAGTATCACGGTAACGAGCGATGGTACGAGACACAAAAGTTTTATTCACATTTAAATGCTGAAGTGCTCTAACGATAGCCACTTGTGGTTTTCCAGGCAAATATAAAGAAATCACACTATCACGCTTGAATTCCATCACGAATAACTTTTTTCTGGAAAATTCTCACCAAAATGCTATTGTACGCTTGTAACCAATATAGCCACCTCACTCTGTATGTATGTCAGTACGTCTGTCTGTCCGTCCATGTATTCTTGTAAACACAATACAGGTCGCATTTATTATCCGATGGAGATGAAATTTTCCTAACAATATTTGTTTATCCCAAGGACGAACCCTATTGCGATTGGTGATAGTCGGATCAGATTTATATACAGATCCCATATATATCTTCAACCGATTTCAGGTTTATTGTGAAAATAATGGCTAATGCCAGCCCAAATGGAGTGAATTTCGGGACGTACGTTTTGTGGAAATCGGCTACGATACATATTTTTTTAATATAATCTTTCTCGAAGTGATATCCAACACTCTTTAGCAATGTTATTTGGTATAAAATATAAAAATGCCTCCGTCAAATTTATTGAAAACCGATTCAGAATTGGAAACTATAACTGATATTGATAGGTGGTATGATCTACTTCAAATAATTTTTTTTTTACGGGAGCTTCTAATAAATATGGGTGTCAGAAAGTTGGCCCCGGCCGACTTATGACTCTTCCTTACTGGTTCATATTTACTCCAATTCCACCAACATGCAATTTAACAGTACAATATTTAGTAGCTTTTAGTACAATGTTTTTACAATTTTCCTGGACTCAACCTTCGTAAAAATAGTGTCCTATCTGAGAAATATTAGCATTTCTCCGAGAAAATGTGGCATTTATGTTTTCAGATTGACATTTTTGCAGTCATTACAGTGGCATACAGACGGTTCCTCCCAATATTCGATATTTTCATGATATTAGCGACATTATTTACCGGAATTATTTCAAATTTCGTATTTGAAAATCGTAATGAGTACTACAGCCTATGACAAAAATTTTTGTATGCAGGTCCACGACTTCGTAAAGCCCCCATATAACAGTACCTCCCGATGGTCGATATTTGGATGATTTCAGCAATATTATTAACCGGAATCGTTTAAGATTTCGTATTGGAAGATCTTAATGGGTACTACAAGCTATGACAAAAAATTTTGTAAGCAGGTCTACGTCTTCATATAGTCCCCATATAACTATAGTCAATTAAGTGGTAGTTTTGGGATTTTTTTGAAAATTGTCAAGTTCTTTCGAAATGGTGGAGAGTATTAAAAGTTCAGCCGGCCGAACTTTGCTACTTTTTTACTCGTTTTAACTTTACACTCTAAATTTAAGAATTATTGTTCTACTCGTATTGTTCTACTACGTGTACATTTTTGCCACTTCGCCAGATAAAGTTAAATATCAATTTTTGAATCCTAGCTTTAAAAATAGAAATATTCGAAACCAGCACTTAATCTTTGTCTGTTAGCAATGGTGACCCATATGCGAGATTTGAAAAGTTTAGCATGAAAATAGCATACTCGGCACAACATTTTGGAATAGGGTATAAATATAGCAGCAGCCAGATGTACTGTAGCAGATTTAGATTCCACAAAAAATTTTTTGGCTGCCTAAAGCATAAAAAAATATCCACACCCACCTACATATCATGAGAAACATTACAAGCCTCTATATACTTACAATCCTAAAACGCTACATTTTTTCTTTACTTCTCGACACTTTCGCAATCCCAAGACATTTCTATGTAAATTCCGTTTTATCAGACATTTCCAGTGAAAAAAAAAATAAAATAAATGAAAAAATGCATCGATCAGAGTAAGTCACTCCGGCCACATCTTTAATGAATTAACATTCATTTAAAGAACAGCGGGAACAAAGCGAAGCAGTGATAACAGTAAGAAAGGGTTAAATAATAATTTACTTATTCACTTCAATTTATAATCTGACGATAATCATCGGCGATATTTAACTGTTTTTCAGTTGTTTTTCCATTGCTTTTCCGGCGAATCGCATGACATATTTACGTGGAAAACACCCACAATGGCTGGCACCTCTCAGAAGGATATAAAAACAACGATGCTCAGAATGACATCGTAAAAAAAAGAAATAAACCACATTGGTTGCGACCAAAGAAAGGAAGAACCCATGGTGTAGCATCCACAAACAACAGATGATAAAAAAAAAAAAAAAAACTGTAAAAAGGGGTCTTAAACAGGATTAAAATGCGATTGTGTTAACTAAAAAATGTGAAAACAGAGTCCTCGGTTTTTGTTTTGTTTTCCCTGCCGTGGCAACGCAGATAAAAAAGCCACGTCAAATGCAAATTGAATGGCCAAAGAATGGAAGATAGATACGCGGTGACCAAACCTTGGCTCTATCGACGGAAAATAGTGTAATGGTCATAAAGGCGTAAACATGAAACGGAAAAAACAAATGTATGGAAATAAATTTGGCAGTTTTTCTTTTTAGTTATTAATCGGATTTGGTTGTATCTGTATGTTTTCTTAATGGTTTTGAAAAAAAAGAACAGAATTATGAACATAATTGAGACAAGGCAAATGGACAAATAATTAAGGACTAGAGTAACCAAAAATAGAATGTAAAATATTTATTAAATACTTTTTATAAAAAAAAATGAATAAATAAATTTAATGCGAATATCTGAGGGAATTCTAATGGCGTACAAAATCAAAATCCCTTGAAAATACTCAAAGTTCGTTCGAGGTACCGAATATAGGAAATGTTATATGAGGGGATATATACAACACCCATCCATATGTCTAGAGAGGGTATATATCATTTGATACGGTCAAAATATGTCTAGTCAAAATAACGGTTTTAGACCCTAGGTCTCTTTGGACCAAATCCGTTTCAGGACATTTGAAGTCGATTTAGCAATGTCCGTCCGTCCGTCTGTCTGTCTGTTTGGTGCGCACGATAATTCTCGCAGGGAGTATCCGATTTGGTCCCAACTTGGAACATCGTAATATTTTTGTCAAACATAGATCGAGTTCGGAAATGGGCAATATCGGTCCACTCCTTCTGGTACTTCCCCCACAAAAGGTCAAAATTTTCGATTTTGCTCCATCTTTGCAAATACTAATATTTGCGTCAGTGCTAGGTCAGGTGCGAAAATGGACAAGATCGGTACACTCCATTAAGTACATCCCCCACAAGGGGTCAAAACTGTGAACAATTACAACTCTCATAAAATGTGGTGTAAGAGTCTGATTGTCTTCATATTTCATACATCCCGATATGTTTATCAACCCAAGGTCTGATGTTAAGATGGAATACATCGGTCCGCTCCTTCTGGTGTGGTGGTGAAAGGATAATCCGATTTTGCTCCAACTTTGCAAATCCTAATATTTGCGTCAATGCTAGGCTAGAAAAATATTTTCTGCACTGAAAGAGAATGCTCTAATTTTGCAAATCCTAATATTTGCGTCAGGTCGAAAATTAAAAAAAAATATATATTTTTTGCACAGAAAGAGAAACTTTTTACCGATTTTGCTCCACCTTTGCAAATTCTAATATTTCCGTCAGTGCTAGGTCAGGTGCGAAAATGGATTAGATCGGTACACTCCCTTAAGTAAATCCCCCACCAAAGGTCAAAATTTTGAACAATTACAACTAACAATAATAAGATTTTGTTCAAGGTGCGAAAATGGACAATAGCGGTCTACTCCATCAAGTATTTCCCCCACAAAGACCCAACATTTTGAATAATTACAACTCTTATAAAATCCGATTATCTCTAAATTACACATATCCTATTATTTTCATTAACCCAAGGTCTGGTGGAATATATCGGTCCACAATATGTTGACTTTTTTAATGTATTGTAATATATTGTGGGGAAGGTACCAGAAGGAGTTTACCGAAATATGTCATAGTTGTGTGAAGCTCAAAGAAACATCGATTAATTATTTTGTATTTTATGGGACTTTAAACTATTTAAAATGTTGGCCCCTTGAGGGAAAGGTATCAGTTATCGAGAGTTATATAGACGGGCACCGCTAGATCGACTCCAAATATCTTGAAACGGAGTTCGTCCAAAGAGACCTAGGATCTAAAACTAGTATTTCGATGAGGCACGTTTTGGCCTAATGATATATTTCCTCTGTAGAGATATGGCAGCGTACAACAAATATGTACATAACCATGGACATGAATTAATATTTGTTTGTTGTTTGCAGCAAATTGTATGAGTTGTTGCTATTATCATAACAAATGCCCCAGTGGCCCAATGGATACGGCATCGGCCTCCTAAGCCGGGGATTGTGGGTTCGAGTCCCATCTGGGGTAAGGAGAATATAGATAATTTTTTAATGTTTTATGCCTTATTTCAATCAATCTCCGTGAAATATTTCGGGAGATTTAAGTAAAATGCTGGTCTATTTTAATTTAACATATTGCGAGTCATACTGAGTGTTGATGTGACCCAATATACAGAAAAGTGGGTCTTGGGTAAATGTGTCAATTGATTTGCCGAGAGATATAAAGCTTCAACATGATTTTTAAAAATGCTAAAATTTTTAGGAAAGGCTCCCAAAGGCGAGTTCTGATAATGCTGCACAAAACCTAAGACACACAAAGTTTAATTAACCGAATATCACCTTCGCTTTCTATGAAATACATTACATTTTTTTTTTTTTTTTACATTTGTATTTTTTTCTCTGAGACACAAATTTCCAATTTTATAGGAGCCATTATAATTCAAAATGATGACCTTTTGAGGAGGGGGTGGCATGAGATGTAAGAAGTAGTAGGCTATTTTTCTATATTTGTACTTAAGAGCTGGGTTGTAAACTCACAGTAGAGTTTTTTTCCCTCCGACTCCGAATATATTTCCTTCATCTAGATAATCATTTTTGTTGGATTTCTTTTGGGGAAAGAGAGTTCTGAGAGTGAACTATTTTTTTATTCCTCTACATACAATGGAGGGTATATTAAAATTATGATTCCGCATGCATATCTTATCCCTTAGGGTCATGTTTGCTCACGTTTTCGAAAATACCGGAATGTATTTGGATGAATTAAGTTTTAAATTCGGTGCATAGAGGTTATATTTCGTGGACCAGAGAATTGTTTAATAGGTCCTTGGTTCTTATATCCCCAAAACCCGATATTAGGGGTTTTAGGAATTTAAGCCACATGTTCAAACGGCGGTAGGTCGTACTGGGTTCTGTATCCGCTGTCAGAACATTGTCTTTATAAGTCCGCAATACCTTTCGATATTCGGTAATCTGATAATTTTAGCCACATTTTTTAGCCCACTTTTTCTAACACCCCCCATAGAGCGGTACCTCCGAATTCTAAATATTTTTAACAACTTTTTCAACAAAATGTTAGTTTTGGTGCAGCTTTTATATAAAGGTTGCGTTCACTTTATCCAATTTTGCTGACAATAATGACATTAGCTCGAATAATAAATCCAAATACTTTTAGAAGTCCAGCCGAATATAAGGCTTATTTACTTACTGGAGAGAATTTTTGTAATTGTGAAGACCTTACGAGAAATCTAAGGCTTATTTACTTACATTGACAGCGGGAATAATGGCTTACAGGTAACTGAAAGATTACATTTGCTCCTTTAATGTGGCTTGAAAATCCATTTTGTTTGGATAATCTCTAAAACAGCCCAGTACTTTATCTTTAAATTTCAAGTTCAGCAATGCTAGATTTTCCAAGCCGTTAAAAAAATTGGCCTGGAATCCCAGTCTAAAAAAGGCCCAACTTGTCAGCCCTTATCACTGGTAGATCTAACATTGACAATAATATTGAAGAGACCCAGACGAGGATTTGAATTTTTTCTAGAGTTATTATTGTGGAGGAGGTACCAAAAGAAGTGGTCCAAAATTGTCCATTTGTGGACATGACCTAAGTCCGATATAAATATTAGCTTGTGCTAAATTTGGACTGCGGGAATACTCCCCGTATCAGATATTCACACTTCCTTTAATATAGACAAACTTATTGGAATAAGTTAAGTTTGAGGAAAATCAAACACTGATTTCATACTTCACAAAGTTTATTATTCAAACGATATTTTTTAACCTTAAGATAAGCCAAGTTACGCAATCTCAAAAAAGTTTATGGTGGTCAAAGTACAATTTTCTTTGATTATTTTAAAAAAAAATTCTTTTAGTCATTTCCATATTAAATTCATTTCTTATGCAGTTTGTACATATATACTACTTAACAAACTTACCTATTTGAGTTCATGACACGATGTGTATGGCCATTGTGGAAGAATCTGTTAGAAGAAACCGCAAATGAGGAAAATTAGTTGACTTTCAAAGAAAATTAATTGCAACTGCAATTATGAGTGTTTAACTGCGGTTGTTCGTGCCGATACAACCGCTAATATTGTTTATCGGCTGAATGGTGTTAATTGTACAATGTATCGTAAATTAATATAGGATGGTATAAAAATGGAGGATAAATTAGAGAATTACATTAAATTTTAAAACTCAAACTACAAGCAGAAGTGTAGAAAAATTTAAAGAAGTATATATTAAATTGCTTCTAAAAACCGCAACATACACCTATATGTAAAAAAACTGGTATCAATTGGCCATGGGGCATACTTTAAAATCTGATAGAAATATAGTTGCAGGATTTCAGAGGATGTCAAATTATAACCTTATTTCCTGAGAATAACAAACTAAATAATTAGTTTTCTCGAAAACTATTTTGCTAATCTAAATTTCTTCGAAATTTTTCAAATTTTCAGAAATTTATGTTGTTATTGCTTCCACCACCATTAGCTGAAAATGCTGCGCTTGCCACCATCCACAAATGCAATCAAATTTCATTAATTTCACAGAATGATAATTTCACATCAAATATTTGAATACATCTTCATTCCACCCAGCTCGCAGTTGCTTAGTGTTGCTGAGTCAGCAGCCAACTTGACAAACCAAAATGTATTTAAATATGAATAACTCACCACCACCCTGGCGTGTCGGAGTGCGGTTGCATATTTTGCATTTGGTATTCCCGGTATTAATTTGCATTGGTGTTTTGATAGTTCCCGCTTATATTCGAGTTGTTAATTAGGTGTAGGTGTTGGGAGATTTAACCTAAACATAAACACACAAACACACAATAGAGAAAATAATGACAATGAAAAAGAATAAATGTTGGTGACAATTTTTGACGAGGATATATATAAGAAATGGGATGCAAGTGAATAGAATCTAACCTGAAGAGAGAGGGAGAAAAATAGTCCTTTTGAAGACTGATGATGAGATCTTCGTATACACACTAGAAAAAGTTCCTTTAAGACATCCGATCTTTATTGAAAAACCAAATAGGCCAGCGTTAGCAGAGAACTACTCCTCCCCAGAGACTAGATCACTCCTCTCTAAAAATGAACTAAAGCTTTGAGTCTCTTCTCTGTATAGAAATGCTTTCTTCAATAGAGGACAGTTGAGAATAGGTTGAACCAGATAGTATTTTCCCTCCAAAGGCGAGTTCAGGCATAGAATATCTCCACACTATAGATCAGCTGAAAAAGTGAGCCCTTTAAGATAAGTTGAAGAGAGATCATCCTGTCTAAAGACAACTGAAGTGAGGCTTTCTTAAATATAACAGGGAATCTCAATAGACAAGTTGATGAAGCAGACAGTCTTTATGGAGAAGCTGCCGTAGGGACTCTCCAAAGACAATTTGAAGCAGGGAACGTCTCCATAGACGAGCTGAGCTGTGGAGCAGAAGCCTACATAGGGAAGCTCTGAAGAAAAAGTATCCATAGACGTATTGGCGAGAGAGCAATAGCAAATTGTAGAGCTGAGTTCTCCATAGGCAAATTGTGAAGAAAGAGACGAGTTGTAGAGCGGGAAGTCTTCAAAAACTATTTGTTAAGCTAAGAGTTACCGTAGTAGATCTGTGGACCAGTAGTATACGTAGGCGAGCATTTGAGTCAGAATAGACTAATTGGAGAGCAAGGAGGATCAATAGAAATGTTATGAATCAGGGGTCTATATACGACCTGTGGAGTAAAAGTCTACATAGGTGAGCTGTGGAGAAGGGAGTCTTTAAAGACGAAGAAAAACAAAGCCAAGTTTTGAACTAGAGGTCTGCAGACGAGATGTAAGGCAGGAAATCTCCTGGAGAGGGGTGTCTCTAAAGAGGAATTGGTAGCAAGGAGTCTCAGTGTGAGTAGGGGTTTCCATAGACAAGTCGTGAACCAAGGGTCGGTAGACGAGCTGTGGAGAAGTCAGTCTTCAAATACTAGCTATGAAGCAAGGAATCTCCAAAGGTAATCTGTGGAGCAGAAGTTTTAATAGGCGAGCTGTGGACCGAGGATTGTAGACCAGGTGACCGTTGTAGACAAGCTAAATTAACGTCTCTCAGTAGAGGATCTGAAGGTCTCTTCTCTGAATGACCCGTAGGTTTCTTTCATCGATGACACATAGAACTCTTCTCTTACGACACTTTCAGTATTGAGCCTTATGTCTCTTCTATAAATGAGCTCTAGCTCTCTTCTATAGATGAGCCTTAGGTTTTTTTCTTTATGTGAGCCTTAGGTCTCTTCGATAGATGAGCCTTAGGTCTCATAGATAGATGAATCTCTTCGATAGATGAATCTCTTTGATAGATGAGCCTTAGATTTCTTCGATAGATGAGCCTTAGGTCTCTTCTATAGATGAGCATTAGGTCTCTTCTATACATGAGCCTTAGGTCTCTTCTACAGATAGGTCTCTTCTAAGGATGAGCCTTATGATGAGACGTTGGTCTCTTCTATAGATGAGCTGTAGGTCTCATAGATGAGCCTTAGGTGTATTCTATAGTTGGACCTTAGGTCTCTTCTATAAAAGAATTTTTGGTATCTTCTATAAATGAGCCTTTTATAGAGAATCCATGGGTCTCTTTTATAGATGAGCCTTCTATAGAGAAGCCTTAGGTCTCTTGATTGAGATGAACTCTAGGTATCCGTTCAATAGATGAGCAGAAGTTCTCTCTCCACAGATTAAGAGAAGGTCTCCCTCTACAGATGAGATGAAGGTCTCTCGCTAGAGATGAGCTGAAAAAAATTTCGGAAGCTGCTGCAGCTGTAAATGTGGAACTCATATTTCTTTGCATTACCATACCACCCTCGTTGTCTCAATTTGGTCCATTTGTATGCGCCACCTTAGTTCAGCATTTATTTAATTTCTGTTTTAGGTGTTCTCGTGGCGATATCCTGCTGTTGTTATGTTTACCACTTGTCACACTAACACATGCACGGACACACACAAGTTATTTAAAATGAATGCAAATGTGGCAATGGCGCGCGTGTGTGTATGTGTGTGTTGCTGGCAAGTGCTGTACAACATAAATTTGCAAACGATTTGCAAGTCGCCGAATTAAATTTTATTTGTTGTTTACCCTGCACCCATTTGACATTCTGAGCTTTGCTAAATTTATTTGAATACTCAAGTGTAAGTGTATGAGTGTCTGTTTCGCGGCACTGAGTGCGCGATCGTTGTTTATTTATGAATATGTGTAAGCGTTGGCGGACCGAGTTTATTAGTATTTGTGCGGGTGGTCGTCGGATGGTTGGGTTGCTGGGTTTAGAGATGTGTTTATGCTCGGTACATATTTTGAATGTTTACACAGTGCCTATGGCATATTTCTTGTTGTTATCATTGTTGGTGGTGTTGTTGTTATTGTTGTTATCACTGTTGTCTATTTCCACCATTCGAGGACATGTGTAGAATTGTATTTATATATGAGTATGAGGAGAACACATATGTCGACGATGTCATTTGTGTGTGTGGTTGACTTGATTGTAATTTATGTTGTTAACCTTGTGCCTTTAGCTATTAACAGCGGCTTATTTTAGCAAATATTGTTTGGCAAAAAGAAAATCATAATTTGTTGGTGGAAAATTGAAGCAAAATTAAAAATAAATAAATTGTGGGGAATACAAGACGTAATGAAAATAAGTAATTTGAAAGGAATAATTGCGGGATATCAATGAGACATTCAGGATAAAACGTAAAATGATGAATAAACCTTTCGTGTCTCGCACCATCGCTCATTACCGTGATACTGGTACCGTAGTCCGACGTCAAGGAAGTGGACGGAAGGGAAAACCACGGCAACATCCCAGAAATGGTTCGAAAAGTAAAGAAGCGACTTGATCGAAACCCGCAACGCAGTGGCCGAAAAATGGCTCATGAGCTGAACATATCGCAATATTCCATTTGGCAAATATTGAAAAATGAGCTCGGGGTAAAGCCATTGAAATTCCAAAAACTACAAGAACTTTCACCGCTACAGAAAGAATAACACGAACTCAAAAGAGCTAAAGAGTGCTTCGCTTGGCCGAAAGTGGTGAACTGCCGAATTTGGTTTTCTCCGATGAGAAAACATTCGTTGTCCAGCAGTTTGTAAACAAATAAAATGATCGTCTTTACTTGCCAAAGAGGTCTGCTAAATATGTACACCTTCGGTTGACCACCAGAACTCAAGCGCCGGCCATGGTGATGGTGTGGGCCGCCATAACAGCCGATGGTCGCTCTCCGCTCGTATTAATCGACCGTGGCATCGGAATAAATGACGAATATTATCGAGAAAATATTCTGGAGGGTGTATTAAAGCCTTGGGCACGCAAATATTTTGGCCGCAGATTTTGCAGATTCCAACAGGACTCAGCAAAATCGCACTCAGCACGCGCCACCCAAGAATGGTTAGGAGGTTCATCGCTTAATTTCCAGCGCACAATGGCCTCCAATATCTCTGGATACCAATCCGTTAGACTATTGTGTCTGGAGTATTTTGGAAAGCAAGGGTGGACATTCAAAAATACCAAAGTGTCGATCACCTCAAGCAAGCGGTTCACCGGGAACTGGCCAAAATACCGCAGAGCAACATTCGGGCAGCGTATGACGGTTTCATTGGCCGTTTTAAGGTCATAATTCGTGCCACAGGTGGTCAATTCGAACAAATTTAAAATTATTCTAAAATTTGATGCTATTTCCGACATTTGTTGCTTTCATTCAATAAAATTAAAAATTATGGCATTTGACTTTGTTGCAGTTTTTTTCATCTCACCCTGTATATGTTCAGTGGTGTCTAAGATGGGGTCAAAAAAGGATAAGCTGAAATAACTCCGTCGACTCTCTCAACATCCTCATCCAAAATCAGTTTAGAAAAATTTTAAAAAATCGCAGGGACTGCAGATTTTCCAAAAGCAATATGGTCTTAATATCTTGATAATCGTCCCTATTCATTCCTTGCAAAATCCCAAAGGAACCACAGAGATCCCTTTCTTTGATGGCATCCTCAGGAATAATTTATATTTGCATGAAAACATATGTATGTCTGCCGCACTTCCCTTGTTTGTTTGTTAAAATCATAAATAACCTCCAAAAAATTTGTCTGTATTTTATTTATTCTCGTTAGCCTGCCTGCCTGCTGGCCTGCTCAGACAACTGTTTCAGCCTCGAATTTGATTTTTGTTTGTTTTGTGCTTTGTATTGTCATTTTCATTCAATTCAAGGCCTCAAACGACCGCCCACGCAAAGAACTAAACACGGGGTTGTGTGGTGCGGTTCCAATTTTGAAATTTTGTATTAAATGTATGACAGCGTCCTCGTGCTTTTTTTTGGGGGTTTTCTCTCTCCAACATTTGTTTTGGACAATTTCGTGGCCTGATAATGGTGGTACCGAAAATTTGCAAATTTATTGACATGCGGTTACAATGAATTTTCTATAATCGAAGTGTGGCTGACATCAGCTTGAATGGTTTTGGTCGAAA
>NW_026712238.1:801120-993756 GCF_030504385.1 Musca domestica | reverse complement strand
GTAAATATTTAAGGAGTTATGGCATTTTAAAGTTTGCATTAATTCATGCCTAAAAAAACTGATCACAAAACATAGCTAAAAACGTCGAAAAGTGAATATTTAAGGAGTTATGGCCATTTTAAAGTTTCATTAATTCATGCCTAAAAAACTGATCACAAAACATAGCTAAAAACGCCGAAAAGTGAATATTTAAGGAGTTATGGCCATTTTAAAGTTTTCATTAATTCATGCCTAAAAAACTGATCACAAAACATAGCTAAAAACGGCGAAAAGTGAATATTTAAGGAGTTATGGCCATTTTAAAGTTTTCATTAATTCATGCCTAAAAAAACTGATCACAAAACATAGCTAAAAACGCCGAAAAGTAAATATTTAAGGAGTTATGGCCATTTTAAAGTTTGCATTAATTCATGCCTAAAAAACTGATCACAAAACATAGCTAAAAACGTCGAAAAGTGAATATTTAAGAAGTTATGGCCATTTTAAAGTTTTCATTAATTCATGCCTAAAAAACTGATCACAAAACATAGCTAAAACGCCGAAAAGTGAATATTTAAGGAGTTATGGCCATTTAAAGTTTTCATTAATTCATGCCTAAAAAACTGATCACAAAACATAGCTAAAAACGCCGAAAAGTGAATATTTAAGGAGTTATGGCCGTTTTAAAGTTTTCATTAATTCTAGCTTAAACACTCATCACAAAACATAGCTAAAAACGCCGAAAAGTGAATATTTAAGGAGTTATGGCCATTTTAAAGTTTTCATTAATTCATGCCTAAAAAACTGATCACAAAACATAGCTAAAAACGCCGAAAAGTGAATATTTAAGGAGTTATGGCCATTTTAAAGTTTTCATTAATTCATGCCTAAAAAACTGATCACAAAACATAGCTAAAACGCCGAAAAGTGAATATTTAAGGAGTTATGGCCATTTTAAAGTTTTCATTAAGTCTAGCTTAAAAAACTGATCACAAAACATAGCTAAAAGCGCCGAAAGTGAATATTTAAGGAGTTATGGCCATTTTAAAGTTTTCATTAATTCATGCCTAAAAAACTGATCACAAAACATAGCTAAAAACGCCGAAAAGTGAATATTTAAGGAGTTATGGCCGTTTTAAAGTTTTCATTAATTCTAGCTTAAACACTCATCACAAAACATAGCTAAAAACGCCGAAAAGTGAATATTTAAGGAGTTATGGCCATTTTAAAGTTTTCATTAATTCATGCCTAAAAAACTGATCACAAAACATAGCTAAAAACGCCGAAAAGTGAATATTTAAGGAGTTATGGCCATTTTAAAGTTTTCATTAATTCATGCCTAAAAAACTGATCACAAACATAGCTAAAAACGCCGAAAAGTGAATATTTAAGGAGTTATGGCCATTTTAAAGTTTTCATTAATTCATGTTTAAAAAACTGATCACAAAACATAGCTCAAAACGCAGAAAAGTGAATATTTAAGGAGTTATGGCCATTTTAAAGTTCTCATTAATTCATGCCTAAAAACTGATCACAAAACATAGCTAAAAACGCCGAAAAGTGAATATTTAAGGAGTTATGGCCATTTTAAAGTTTTCATTAATTCATGCCTAAAAAACTGATCACAAAACATAGCTAAAAACGCCGAAAAGTGAATATTTAAGGAGTTATGGCCGTTTTAAAGTTTTCATTAATTCTAGCTTAAACACTCATCACAAAACATAGCTAAAATGCCGAAAAGTGAATATTTAAGGAGTTATGGCCATTTTAAAGTTTTCATTAATTCATGCCTAAAAAACTGATCACAAAACATAGCTAAAAAACGCCGAAAGCTGAATATTAACGGAGTTATGGCCATTTTAAAGTTTTCATTAATTCATGCCTAAAAAATTGATCACAAAACATAGCTAAAACGCCGAAAAGTGAATATTTAAGGAGTTATGGCCATTTTAAAGTTTTCATTCATTCTAGCTTAAAAAACTGATCACAAAACATAGCTAAAAACGCCGAAAAGTGTATATTTAAGGAGTTATGGTCATTTTAAAGTTTTCATTAATTCATGCCTAAAAACTGATCACAAAACATAGCTAAAAACGCCGAAAAGTGAATATTTAAGGAGTTATGGCCATTTTAAAGTTTTCATTAATTCATGCCTAAAAAACTAATCACAAAACGTAGCTAAAACGCCGAACAGTGAATATTTAAGGAGTTATGGCCATTTTAAAGTTTTCATTAATTCATGCCTAAAAAACTGATCACAAAACATAGCTAAAAACGCCGAAAAGTGAATATTTAAGGAGTTATGGCCATTTTAAAGTTTTCATTAATTCATGCCTAAAAACTGATCACAAAACATAGCTAAAAACGCCGAAAAGTAAATATTTAAGGAGTTATGGCCATTTTCATTAATTCATGCCTAAAAACTGATCAAAAAATATAGCTAAAAATGCCGAAAAGTGAATATTTAAGGAGTTATGGCCATTTTAAAGTTTTCATTAATTCATGCCTAAAAAACTGATCACAAACATAGCTAAAACGCCGAAAAGTGAATTTTTAAGAAGTTATGGCCATTTTAAAGTGTTCATTAATTCTAGCTTAAAACTGATTACAAAACATAGCTAAAAACGCCGAAAAGTGCATATTTAAGGAGTTATGGCCATTTTACAGTTTTCATTAAATTATGCCTAAAAAACTGATCACAAACATAGCTAAAAATGCCGAAAGTGCATATTTAAGGAGTTGTGGCCATTTTAAAGTTTTCATTAATTCATGCCTAAAAAACTGATCACAAAACATAGCTAAAAACGCCGAAAAGTGCATATTTAAGGAGTTATGGCCATTTTACAGTTTTCATTAAATTATGCCTAAAAACTGATCACAAAATATAGCTAAAAATGCCGAAAAGTGAATATTTAAGGAGTTATGGCCATTTTAAAGTTTTCATTAATTCATGCCTAAAAAACTGATCACAAAACATAGCTAAAACGCCGAAAAGTGAATATTTAAGGAGTTATGGCCATTTTAATTCATGCCTAAAAAACCGATCACAAAACATAGCTAAAAATGCCGAAAAGTGCATATTTAAGGAGTTATGGCCATTTTACAGTTTTCATTAAATTATGCCTAAAAAACTGATCACAAAACATAGCTAAAAACGCCGAAAAGTGAATATTTAAGGAGTTATGGCCATTTTAAAGTTTTCATTATTTCATTCCTAAAAAACTAATCACAAAATATAGCTAAAAACGCAGAAAAGTGAATATTTAAGGAGTTATGGCCATTTTAAAGTTTTCATTAATTCATGCCTAAAAAACTGATCACAAAACATAGCTAAAAACGCCGAAAAGTGAATATTTAAGGGGTTATGACCATTTTAAAGTTTTCATTTAATCATGCCTAAAAAACTGATCACAAAACATAGCTAAAAACGCCGAAAAGTAAATATTTAAGGAGTTATGGCCATTTTAAAGTTTTCATTAATTCATGCCTAAAAAACTGATCACAAACAAAGTGAATATTTAAGGAGTTATAAAGTTTTCATTAATTCATGCCTAAAAAACTGATCACAAAACATAGCTAAAAACGCCGAAAAGTAAATATTTAAGGAGTTATGGCCATTTTAAAGTTTTCATTAATTCATGCCTAAAAAACTGATCACAAAACATAGCTAAAAACGCCGAAAAGTGAATATTTAAGGAGTTATGGCCATTTTAAAGTTTTCATTAATTCATTGCCTAAAAAACTGATCACAAAACATAGCTAAAAACACCGAAAAGTGAATATTTAAGGAGTTATGGCCATTTTAAAGTTTTCATTAATTCATGCCTAAAAACTGATCACAAAACATAGCTAAAAACGCCGAAAAGTAAATATTTAAGGAGTTATGGCCATTTTAAAGTTTTCATTAATTCATGCCTAAAAAACTGATCACAAAACATAGCTAAAATGCCGAAAAGTGCATATTTAAGGAGTTATGGCCATTTTACAGTTTTCATTAAATTATGCCTAAAAACTGATCACAAAACATAGCTAAAAACGCCGAAAAGTGAATATTTAAGGAGTTATGGCCATTTTAAAGTTTTCATTATTTCATTCCTAAAAAACTAATCACAAAATATAGCTAAAAACGCAGAAAAAGTGAATATTTAAGGAGTTATGGCCATTTTAAAGTTTTCATTAATTCATGCCTAAAAAACTGATCACAAAACATAGCTAAACACGCCGAAAAGTGAATATTTAAGGAGTTATGGCCATATTAAAGTTTTCATTAATTCATTCCTAAAAAACTGATTACAAAACATAGCTAAAAACGCCGAAAAGTGAATATTTAAGGAGTTATGGCCATTTTAAAGTTTTCATTAATTCATGCCTAAAAAACTGATCACAAAACATAGCTAAAAACGCCGAAAAGTGCATATTTAAGGAGTTATGGCCATTTTACAGTTTTCATTAAATTATGCCTAAAAAACTGATCACAAAATATAGCTAAAAATGCCGAAAAGTGAATATTTAAGGAATTATGGCCATTTTAAAGTTTTCATTAATTCATGCCTAAAAAACTGATCACAAAACATAGCTAAAAATGCCGAAAAGTGCATATTTAAGGAGTTATGGCCATTTTACAGTTTTCATTAAATTATGCCTAAAAAACTGATCACAAAACATAGCTAAAAATGCCGAAAGTGCATATTTAAGGAGTTGTGGCCATTTTAAAGTTTTCATTAATTCATGCCTAAAAACTGATCACAAAACATAGCTAAAAACGCCGAAAAGTGAATATTTAAGGAGTTATGGCCATTTTAAAGTTTTCATTATTTCATTCCTAAAAAACTAATCACAAAATATAGCTAAAAACGCAGAAAAGTGAATATTTAAGGAGTTATGGCCATTTTAAAGTTTTCATTAATTCATGCCTAAAAAACTGATCACAAAACATAGCTAAAAACGCCGAAAAGTGAATATTTAAGGGGTTATGACCATTTTAAAGTTTTCATTTAATCATGCCTAAAAAACTGATCACAAAACATAGCTAAAAACGCCGAAAAGTAAATATTTAAGGAGTTATGGCCATTTTAAAGTTTTCATTAATTCATGCCTAAAAAACTGATCACAAACAAAGTGAATATTTAAGGAGTTATAAAGTTTTCATTAATTCATGCCTAAAAAACTGATCACAAAACATAGCTAAAAACGCCGAAAAGTAAATATTTAAGGAGTTATGGCCATTTTAAAGTTTTCATTAATTCATGCCTAAAAAACTGATCACAAAACATAGCTAAAAACGCCGAAAAGTGAATATTTAAGGAGTTATGGCCATTTTAAAGTTTTCATTAATTCATTGCCTAAAAAACTGATCACAAAACATAGCTAAAAACACCGAAAAGTGAATATTTAAGGAGTTATGGCCATTTTAAAGTTTTCATTAATTCATGCCTAAAAAACTGATCACAAAACATAGCTAAAAACGCCGAAAAGTAAATATTTAAGGAGTTATGGCCATTTTAAAGTTTTCATTAATTCATGCCTAAAAACTGATCACAAAACATAGCTAAAAACGCCGAAAAGTGAATATTTAAGGAGTTATGGCCATTTTAAAGTTTTCATTAATTCATGCCTAAAAAACTGATCACAAAACATAGCTAAAAACGCCGAAAAGTGAATATTTAAGGAGTTATGGCCATTTTAAAGTTTTCATTATTTCATTCCTAAAAAACTGATCACAAAACATAGCTAAAAACGCCGAAAAGTGAATATTTAAGGAGTTATGGCCATTTTAAAGTTTTCATTAAGTCATGCCCTAAAAACTGATCACAAAACATAGCTAAAAACGCCGAAAAGTAAATATTTAAGGAGTTATGGCCATTTTAAAGTTTTCATTAATTCATGCCTAAAAAACTGATCACAAAACATAGCTAAAAACGCCGAAAAGTGAATATTTAAGGAGTTATGGCCATTTTAAAGTTTTCATTAATTCTAGCTTAAAAAACTGATCACAAAACATAACATAGAGTTATGGCCATTTTAAAGTTTTCATTAATTCATGCCTAAAAAACTGATCACAAAACATAGCTAAAAACGCCGAAAAGTGAATATTTAAGGAGTTATGGCCATTTTAAAGTTTTCATTAATTCTAGCTTAAAAAACTGATCACAAAACATAACATAGAGTTATGGCCATTTTAAAGTTTTCATTAATTCATGCCTAAAAAACTGATCACAAAACATAGCTAAAAACGCCGAAAAGTGAATATTTAAGGAGTTATGGTCATTTTAAAGTTTTCATTAATTCATGCTTAAAAAACTGATCACAAAACATAGCTAAAAACGCCGAAAAGTGAATATTTAAGGAGTTATGGCCATTTTAAAGTTTTCATTAATTCATGCCTAAAAAACTGATCACAAAGCATAGCTAAAAACGCCGAAAAGTAAATATTTAAGGAGTTATGGCCATTTTAAAGTTTTCATTAATTCATGCCCTAAAAACTGATCACAAAACATAGCTAAAAACGCCGAAAAGTAAATATTTAAGGAGTTATGGCCATTTTAAAGTTTTCATTAATTCATGCCTAAAAAACTGATCACAAAACATAGCTAAAAACGCCGAAAAGTGAATATTTAAGGAGTTATGGCCATTTTAAAGTTTTCATTAATTCATGCCTAAAAAACTGATCACAAAACATAGCTAAAAACGCCGAAAAGTGAATATTTAAGGAGTTATGGCCATTTTAAAGTTTTCATTAATTCATGCCTAAAAAACTGATCACAAAGCATAGCTAAAAACGCCGAAAAGTGAATATTTAAGGAGTTATGGCCATTTTAAAGTTTTCATTAATTCATGCCTAAAAAACTGATCACAAAACATAGCTAAAAACGCCGAAAAGTGAATATTTAAGGAGTTATGGCCATTTTAAAGTTTTCATTAATTCATGCCCTAAAAACTGATCACAAAACATAGCTAAAAACGCCGAAAAGTAAATATTTAAGGAGTTATGGCCATTTTAAAGTTTTCATTAATTCATGCCTAAAAAACTGATCACAAAACATAGCTAAAAACGCCGAAAAGTGAATATTTAAGGAGTTATGGCCATTTTAAAGTTTTCATTAATTCATGCCCTAAAAACTGATCACAAAACATAGCTAAAAACGCCGAAAAGTAAATATTTAAGGAGTTATGGCCATTTTAAAGTTTTCATTAATTCATGCCTAAAAAACTGATCACAAAACATAGCTAAAAACGCCGAAAAGTGAATATTTAAGGAGTTATGGCCATTTTAAAGTTTTCATTAATTCATGCCTAAAAAACTGATCACAAAACATAGCTAAAAACGCCGAAAAGTGAATATTTAAGGAGTTATGGTCATTTTAAAGTTTTCATTAATTCATGCTTAAAAACTGATCACAAAACATAGCTAAAAACGCCGAAAAGTGAATATTTAAGGAGTTATGGCCATTTTAAAGTTTTCATTAATTCATGCCTAAAAAACTGATCACAAAGCATAGCTAAAACGCCGAAAAGTAAATATTTAAGGAGTTATGGCCATTTTAAAGTTTTCATTAATTCATGCTTAAAAAACTGATCACAAAACATAGCTAAAAACGCCGAAAAGTGAATATTTAAGGAGTTATGGCCATTTTAAAGTTTTCATTAATTCATGCCTAAAAAACTGATCACAAAACATAGCTAAAAACGCCGAAAAGTGAATATTTAAGGAGTTATGGTCATTTTAAAGTTTTCATTAATTCATGCTTAAAAAACTGATCACAAAACATAGCTAAAAACGCCGAAAAGTGAATATTTAAGGAGTTATGGCCATTTTAAAGTTTTCATTAATTCATGCCTAAAAAACTGATCACAAAGCATAGCTAAAAACGCCGAAAAGTAAATATTTAAGGAGTTATGGCCATTTTAAAGTTTTCATTAGTTCTAGCCTAAAAAACTGACCACAAAACATAGCTAAAAACGTCAAAAAGTGAATATTTAAGGAGTTATGGCCATTTTAAAGTTTTCATTAATTCTAGCTTAAAAAACTGATCACAAAACATAACATAGAGTTATGGCCATTTTAAAGTTTTCATTAATTCATGCCTAAAAAACTGATCACAAAACATAGCTAAAAACGCCGAAAAGTAAATATTTAAGGAGTTATGGCCATTTTAAATTTTTTATTAATTCATGCCTAAAAACTGATCACAAAACATAGCTAAAAACGCCGAAAAGTGAATATTTAAGGAGTTATGGCCATTTTAAAGTTTTCATTAATTCATGTCTAAAAAACTGATCACAATATTCACGCCGAAAAGTGAATATTTAAGGAGTTATGGCCATTTTAAAGTTTCAATTAATTCATGCCTAAAAACTGATCACAAAACATAGCTAAAAACGCCGAAAAGTGAATATTTAAGGAGTTATGGCCATTTTAAAGTTTTCATTAATTCATGCCTAAAAAACTGATCACAAAACATAGCTAAAAACGCCGAAAAGTGAATATTTAAGGAGTTATGGCCATTTTAAAGTTTTCATTAGTTCCTGCCTAAAAAACTGATCACAAAGCATTGCTAAAAACGCCGAAAAGGGAATATTTAAGGAGTTATGGCCATCTTAAAGTGTTCATTAATTCATGCCTAAAAAACTGATCACAAAACATAGCTAAAAACGCCGAAAAGTGAATATTTAAGGAGTTATGGCCATTTTAAAGTTTTCATTAATTCATGCCTAAAAACTGATCACAAAACATAGCTAAAAATGCCGAAAAGTGAATATTTAAGGAGTTATGGCCATTTTAAAGTTTTCATTAATTCATGCCTAAAAAACTGATCACAAAACATAGCTAAAAACGCCGAAAAGTGAATATTTAAGGAGTTATGGCCATTTTAAAGTTTTCATTAATTCATGCCTAAAAACTGATCACAAACATAGCTAAAAATGCCGAAAAGTGAATATTTAAGGAGTTATGGCCATTTTAAAGTTTTCATTAATTCATGCCTAAAAAACTGATCACAAAACATAGCTAAAAACGCCGAAAAGTGAATATTAAGGAGTTATGGCCAATATTTAAGGAGTTATGGCCATCTTAAAGTGTTCATTAATTCATGCCTAAATAACTGATCACAAAACATAGCTAAAAACGCCGAAAGTGAATATTTAAGGGGTTATGGCCATTTTAAAGTTTTCATTAATTCATGCCTAAAAAACTGATCACAAAACATAGCTAAAAACGCCGAAAAGTGAATATTTAAGGAGTTATGTCCATTTTAAAGTTTTCATTAATTCATGCCTAAAAAACTGATCACAAAACATAGCTAAAAAGTGAATATTTAAGGAGTTATGGCCATTTTAAAGTTTTCATTAATTCATGCCTAAAAAACTGATCCCAAAACATAGCTGAAATCGCCGAAAAGTGAATATTTAAGGAGTTATGGCCATTTTAAAGTTAAAAATAGCTAAAAACGCTGAAAAGTGAATATTTAAGAAGTTCTGGCCATTTTAAAGTTTTCATAATTCATGCCTAAAAAAATTGATCACAAAACATAGCTAAAAACGCCGAAAAGTGAATATTTAAGGAGTTATGGCCATTTTAAAGTTTTCATTAATTCATGCCTAAAAAACTGATCACAAAGCATAGCTAAAAACGCCGAAAGTGAATATTTAAGGAGTTATGGCCATTTTAAAGTTTTCATTAATTCATGCCTAAAAAACTGATCACAAAACATAGCTAAAACGCCGAAAAGTGAATATTTAAGGAGTTCTGGCCATTTTAAAGTTTTCATAATTCATGCCTAAAAAAATTGATCACAAAACATAGCTAAAAACGCCGAAAAGTGAATATTTAAGGAGTTATGGCCATTTTAAAGTTTTCATTAATTCATGCCTAAAAAACTGATCACAAAACATAGCTAAAAACGCCGAAAAGTGAATATTTAAGGAGTTATGGCCATTTTAAATTTTCATTAATTCATGCCTAAAAAACTGATCACAAAACATAGCTAAAAACGCCGAAAAGTGAATATTTAAGGAGTTATGGCCATTTTAAAGTTTTCATTAATTCATGCCTAAAAAACTGATCACAAAACATAGTTAAAAACGCCGAAAAGTGCATATTTAAGGAGTTATGGCCATTTTAAAGTTTTCATTAATTCATGCCTAAAAAACTGATCACAAAACATAGCTAAAAACGCCGAAAAGTGAATATTTAAGGAGTTATGGCCATTTTAAAGTTTTCATTAATTCATGCCTAAAAAACTGATCACAAAACATAGCTAAAACGCCGAAAAGTGAATATTTAAGGAGTTCTGGCCATTTTAAAGTTTTCATAATTCATGCCTAAAAAAATTGATCACAAAACATAGCTAAAAACGCCGAAAAGTGAATATTTAAGGAGTTATGGCCATTTTAAAGTTTTCATTAATTCATGCCTAAAAACTGATCACAAAACATAGCTAAAAACGCCGAAAAGTGAATATTTAAGGAGTTATGGCCATTTTAAAGTTTTCATTAATTCATGCCTAAAAAACTGATCACAAAGCATAGCTAAAAACGCCGAAAAGTGAATATTTAAGGAGTTATGGCAATTTTAAAGTTTTCATTAATTCATGCCTAAAAAACTGATCACAAAGCATAGCTAAAAACGCCGAAAAGTAAATATTTAAGGACTTATGGCCATTTTAAAGTTTTCATTTTAAAGTTTTCATAATTTCTAGCCTAAAAGCCAGATCACAAAACATAGCTAAAAACGCCGAAAAGTGAATATTTAAGGAGTTATGGCCATTTTAAAGTTTTCATTAATTCATGCCTAAAAAACTGATCACAAAACATAGCTAAAAACGTCGAAAAGTGAATATTAAGGAGTTATGGCCATTTTAAATTTTTATTAATTCATGCCTAAAAACTGATCACAAAACATAGCTAAAAACGCCGAAAAGTAAATATTTAAGGAGTTATGGCCATTTTAAAGTTTTCATTTTAAAGTTTCATAATTTCTAGCCTAAAAGCCAGATCACAAAACATAGCTAAAAACGCCGAAAAGTGAATATTTAAGGAGTTATGGCCATTTAAAGTTTTCATTAATTCATGCCTAAAAAACTGATCACAAAACATAGCTAAAAACGCCGAAAAGTGAATATTTAAGGAGTTATGGCAATTTTAAAGTTTTCATTAATTCATGCCTAAAAAACTGATCACAAAGCATAGCTAAAACGCCGAAAAGTAATATTTAAGGACTTATGGCCATTTTAAAGTTTTCATTAATTCATGCCTAAAAAACTGATCACAAAGCATAGCTAAAAACGCCGAAAAGTAAATATTTAAGGACTTATGGCCATTTTAAAGTTTTCATTTTAAAGTTTTCATAATTTCTAGCCTAAAAGCCAGATCACAAAACATAGCTAAAAACGCCGAAAAGTGAATATTTAAGGAGTTATGGCCATTTTAAAGTTTTCATTAATTCATGCCTAAAAAACTGATCACAAAACATAGCTAAAAACGTCGAAAAGTGAATATTTAAGGAGTTATGGCCATTTTAAATTTTTTATTAATTCATGCCTAAAAACTGATCACAAAACATAGCTAAAAACGCCGAAAAGTGAATATTTAAGGAGTTATGGCCATTTTAAAGTTTTCATTAGTTCTAGCCTAAAAAACTGACCACAAAACATAGCTAAAAACGTCGAAAAGTGAATATTTAAGGAGTTATGGCCATTTTAAAGTTTTCATTAATTCTAGCTTAAAAAACTGATCACAAAACATAGCTAAAACGCCGAAAAGTAAATATTTAAGGAGTTATGGCCATTTTAAATTTTTTATTAATTCATGCCTAAAAACTGATCACAAAACATAGCTAAAAACGCCGAAAAGTGAATATTTAAGGAGTTATGGCCATTTTAAAGTTTTCATTAATTCATGTCTAAAAAACTGATCACAAAACATAGCTAAAAACGCCGAAAAGTGAATATTTAAGGAGTTATGGCCATTTTAAAGTTTTCATTAATTCATGCCTAAAAAACTGATCACAAAACATAGCTAAAAACGCTGAAAAGTGAATATTTAAGGAGTTATGGCCATTTTAAAGTTTTCATTAATTCATGACTAAAAAACTGATCACAAAACATAGCTAAAAACGCTGAAAAGTGAATATTTAAGGAGTTATGGCCATTTTAAAGTTTTCATTAATTCATGACTAAAAAACTAATCACAAAACATAGCTAAAAACGCCGAAAAGTGAATATTTAAGGAATTTTGGCCATTTTAAAGTTTTCATTAATTCTAGCTAAAAAAAACTGATCACAAAACATAGCTAAAAACGCCGAAAAGTGAATATTTAAGGAGTTATGGCCATTTTAAAGTTTTCATTAATACATGCCTAAAAACTGATCACAAAACATAGCTAAAAACGCCGAAAATTAATATTTAAGGAGTTATGGTCATTTTAAGGTTTTCATTAATTCATGCCGAAAAGTGAATATTTAAGGAGTTATGGCCCTTTTAATGTTTTCATTAATTCATGCCTAAAAAACTGATCACAAAACATAGCTAAAAACGCCGAAAAGTGAATATTTAAGGAGTTATGGCCATTTTAAAGTTTTCATTAATTCATGCCTAAAAAATTGATCACAAAACATAGCTAAAACGTCAAAAAGTGAATATTGATGGAGTTATGGCCATTTTAAAGTTTTCATTAATTCATGCCTAAAAAACTGATCACAAAACATAGCTAAAAACGCCAAAAAGTGAATATTTAAGGAGTTATGGCCATTTTAAAGTTTTCATTAATTCATGCCTGAAAAACTGATCACAAAACATAGCTAAAAACGCCGAAAAGTGAATATTTAAGGAGTTATGACCATTTTAAAGTTTTCATTAATCCTAGCTTAAAAAACGCCGAATCTCAATATTTAGGAGTTATGGTCATTTGAAAAACTGGACGGACAGATAGAAAGGGGTGTCTAAATAATGTTACTCTCAGAATGTATGGGATGTCCTAACAAGGTTTTGTTTATATGAATATATTTAAGTATTTTCTTGCAAATATTATCTATCGTAAACGCCGACTATTCAATGTCCTTGGTGTCATTCCTTGGTAAATTGAGCACTCCATACATACGAATGCAAAATCCCTTTTTATGCATTGGCAATTGGAAATTCCCAAATGTTTCTATGTATGAATAACCTCAGAATGCAGGTAAAATAGGAAATTGCAGACGTCGCGACAATAAGAATAAACAAAAATTACACACTTTCCAAAACACTGTCATAAATAGCGAATTATAAAAAACAACGTCATAAACTAATTGCAATACCTGGTTGGCTTGCGCAAATTTCATTTTAACAACAGGAAATGGTCAGGTACAAGCTGAGAACTATCCTTTCATGGCATTCCACTATAAATAGCAATCCACACAATTGGTGACAAGCATTAGACTCGCAGCAGTGAAAGTGAAAACATTTCGAAATTCTTTCCACGAAACGAAAAAAATCATGGAACAATATAACTCCAGCCGCTCAACCAATCTCTTCTTGGACCCCCTCTACACATCGCTGACACAAGAATTGTCATTGGAAAGTTTGGGACCGACAACGATTTCATCGACCCAACTAAATCCGCAAAACATCGATCAAATTGTCGAAATGGAAATGAAACGCATTCAGGAGAACATCGCCCGTAAAGAGGCACAGTATGTGGAACAAATGTTGGTCGAAAATCCAATTACATTTGAAAGACGCAACAACGTCACTGTGCTAAGAAAGGCAACCTCGGACAGCTCATTATCACCCGAACAACAACGGTTGCAGCAGCAACGTGCCGATGCATGTCGACGTTCTCGCTACAACAACAAAGTGAAAAAAGCCAAGTCGAAATATCGCCACAAATACATTTCCCAGAAACTCCAGCAAAGCAGTCAGATGCTGAATTGTATTAAGGATCTAATTGCCGAGGCTGAAAGTCATTTACTCGCCCAAGGATTGCACAAAGAGAAGCTGCATCAATTGCGTTCGAATTATGGCATTGAAAGGCCAGCAAATATTGTTCGTGTTGACGTCAATGCAGTAGATTTTGTTTTGCCAACGGAGCCATGAGTTTCGAACTTGTGTGCGGGTGTGTTTGTGATTCGTTAATTGATTATGTTATTAGATTTGGTAATAAAATTATTTTTAGTTAGATTGTGATAATAGGATTAAGCGAAAATAAAATTAATAAATACAAAATTAAATTAAATGCATTATTATTTTTTTAATTTAGTGATTGCAGGGAAATTGATTAATTGTTATTTGGCAAAAAAAGAAAACGGGTTAAAATGTGAACGTTTAAAGGGTAATTTTTTAAGACAGTTCACTTCCTGCGGAAGTCATAAATCAATGACCTCATTTTTAAAGTAACTACTTATAAAACAGCAAACTCACCCCTTATTTTAGTTGGAAAAAAATGAAACCCCATTTGTTCCTCTTTAGACTAGTGATAATTTGTATTCAATTTCACCACACTCTACCTTTTGTTTTAATATTTTGTTCGCCTGAAAAGAAAGGTTAACATTTTTATTAAAAAAAAATTACAAAGCAAAATAAGTAAAAAAAGAGTTAAGTTCGAACTTTTGAAACGCTCCACTATGAGGTAAAACACATTTAACAAGTTAGAAATAATTAGTCGCTTTTGTAAACAGATTTATATCCTCCGCCCATATCCGTTTATGAAAATAAATTTTGACTTTTGACTCCCGAAGGAGTGGGCCAATATTTTCCATGTCGTATCCAACCTATGTCAGATATAAATATTACAACGTGCCAGACTATACTACTGCATACAGGGTGAGATAACAAATCTGCAACAAAGTCAAACGCTATACTTTTTACATATTTTTTTTTTCTAATTTTATTGAATGAAAGCAAAAAAATTTCAGAAATAGCATCTAATTTTAGAACAAGTTTAGATTTGTTCGAATTGGTCACCTTTGGCACGAATTATGGCCTTCAAACGGCCAAAGGCTTTAATACACCCTCCAGAATATTTTCGCGATAATATTCGGCATTTATTCTGATTCCAGATGGTTGCAGTTTTTTCATCTCACCCTGTATACTATTATATGTGATAAATTTTGGAAAATATTGGAATGTGCAAAATTTAAAGATAATCAAAAATTAATTTGCAATTTTATGTCAATAATCGTAAATCAAATTGAGATGTGTTAAATTTGACGAGAATCAAATCGAATTTATGGGGGAGGTACCAGAAGAAGTGGTCCGATATATTCCATCTTCCCACCAGATGTTGTGTTGATAGAAATATTTGGATGTGTGAAATGTGAAGGGAATCGGTTGCTTACTTCGCGTTTATAAGCTAATCGGTTATTTTTGACCCTTTGTGAGGGAGATACCAGAGGGAGTGGTCCGATCTTTACACCAGGTCTTGTGTTGGTAGAAATATTGGGAAGTTTGAAAATAATCAGATGCTCATTTCGCGTTTTATGATCTTCATATTTATTCAAACGTTGACCCCTTTGTGGGGGAGGTACCAGAAGGAGTGGTCCGACATACTCCATCTTCACACCTGATTATGTGTTGATAGAAATATAGAAATGTGTGAAATATGAAGGAAACCGAATGTTTATTTCGGATTAGTTATTCAAATTGTTGACCCTTTGTGTGGGAGATAGCAGAAGTAATGATCCGATTTCTACCATGTTTATAACAGACCTGTCGATGGAAATATAGTGATGTGCCAAGTCTGAATGGAATCGGATGTTTATTTCGCGTTTTAGAGCTTCATGGATATTCAAAATGTTGACCCTTTGTTGGGGGAGAGGTGTAGATACCAGAAGGAGTGGACCGACATTTCCCATCTTCATAGCAGATATTGTGTCAGCAGGAATAACGATTATGTATTCATAGAAATATTGGGATGTGTTAAATATGATGCATTTCGAATTTTAAAATTATTTTGGATATGTACAAGTTTGACCTTTTGTGGGGGATGTGCAAGAAGGAATGGTCCGATCTCTACAATCTTTATAACAAATTTTTTGTTGAAAGAAATATAAAGATGTGCCAAGTCTGAATGGAAACTGCTGTTGATTTTGCGTTTTTTTAGCCACGTGGATATTCAAAATTTTGACCCTTTACGTGGGAGTTACTTGATGGATTAGGTCGATGTTTCCCATTTTCGCACCTGCCCTAACACTGATAAAAATATTGGGATTTGCAAAGTTTGCACAAAATTAGATGATATTTTCGTGTTTTATGCGGCAAATTATTTACTGCGAAATTTTTGACATTTTGTGATTGAGATACTAGGCAATAATGGTGCGGGACCGATCATGTGATACCCTACAACACAATATGTTGAAGCACCTTATACCCAAATGCATTTTGGACGATTTCGTTTTTGATATAATCATAGAGCCCTGCCCAGATGGTACATTCAGGTTTTTGATCCAGGAAATTTGACAAATATTTCCGCACTTCCTCGTGTTGTTAGGTGTTCAAAACAATTTCACACGAAAGTTGTGGTCCATTTTACAGCTAAATATATACTTAAATGGTCATCCAAAATGCTAGACTTCTTCCTTGCCATTAATTCTCTCCTCATGTAAAATTCCGTGTCGATTTGTTTTGTGGCCTGTAGAGCGACTGCAACATCAGGAAAATTTAAAATTTTTTGGTGCATTTGTATCCCTAAAACATCTTTGACCGTAACCCTTCCCCTATCCAAATTTCGTAAGAATCGACGATATTTGTGACCTGTGTATAATACCCTCCCACGTAGTGTTGCGGGGTGTAAAAATTTCAAAAATTTGTGATTTTAAATTATAAGTCAAATTAAAAAAACGCATGCGATAAAAAAATGTCGAAGATAGAAAAAAATATACACATTTTTCTTGGTATATTTTTCCTCGATTTTCTTAGATTTCGTCCTTTTCTGGCAAAAGTGAAAATCGGCCCAGCGGATCTTGACTTATAAGTAAAATAAATAAGATCAATTTCTTTCACGTATATATTGTTCCATTTTGCTGTATATCCGATATCTTGGTTATTAACATCACTGTAATGGTCAGAAGTGAGCTTTTAACGTATTTGTGATTTGGACGGGATTAAAAATATTGGTTGTTTAGTGGAAATTTTCTTATTTTGGACATAAAATTATAGTTTATTTTACTCACTAGATATTGTCCGATGACCATCCAAATTTGTAGGTTCTTATCCAGCCCTAAACTCTTATTCTATGCAAAAAATTAATTGGTTTATAATTGTGACTTGTAGGGAAACACGAAAATCAGGAAATTTTTCTGTTTTTTTTTTTTTCATCTCAACCCTAAATATTTTGCGATCATTTCCAAAAACAATAGGCTTCTATTCTGACCCTAAACACACCTCCATTTTCAATTTTTTGAATCGGGCCTTAATTGCGACCTGTAGCGTAATTACAAATTAACATGGACAGACGGACGAACAGACATACATAACTAGATCGAATCAGCTCGTCGAGATAGGAAGATCCATACATAGTTTCCTATGTTGGGGACCAATATTTCGAGGTGTTACATAATTGTTGGCCCAATCAAACTTATAATACAGCCAACACATATTGTTGTAGGGTATAAATATGAGTCCCTTGGTAGAATTTTTTATATGTGCGCGTTTCGTAAAGCCTCCAAATATTTTCAAAAAGAATTATCTAAAACAGTGACTTTCAAGTTTATAAAGCAGACAAAGCCTCTAAAAGATGATGGTCACTATACGTCCTTGTTTCGATAAATCCCTGTCTTTAACGGTTCCTTTCTTTATCCGGATTCTTATGGTTCTCACCACATTGCATGTAGTATGATATTTAAAGTTCTAAAATGGTTAAATATAAATATCTTAAAATGACTTTTGTCACTTTTAATTCGCAAACATTTTCTTTTCCTAAAGGTGGAGGTGTTATAAATCCGGCCTGGTCGAACTTATAAACTTTTTTAATCATCCTTTACAAAAACATATGTTTTCTTCCCTTTAAATTCAAAAGTTCAAACAAAGTCCCTCTTCACCCACCATTCTCTCAATCAAACCGCAAAGCAAAATCATATAAAAACCGCAAAACTTTAAATTAGATTATAATTTGTTTTATTAAATAACTTATATTTATGTATGCAACTTATGTACATTTGACATTTATACAAACTAGATAACATTGTGAGAACCAATAAAACAAAAGTAATAAAACCACAAACGTTTGGACGTGAGTTTGTTGCAGATCTGCTCCTTCTACTTCTCCACCATGACTATGCAAATTACTTGTGACCGGAACAGCTAATGTTCGCCGCGGTTTATGATCCAATTTGCTGACGGTGTCCTGGTTTGACTTTATCCATGCCATAGTTGAGACGCAATTGCTGCAGTTTGTCTTTGGTTAGTCCTTGGGCGAGTAAATGACTTTCGGCTTGGCTGATGAGATCCTGAATGCAATCGAACATTTGAGTGCTCTGCAATAACTTCTGGGACATGTATTTGTGACGGTATTTGGTTTTGGCTTTTTTGATTTTGTTATTGTAGCGAGAACGGCGACAAGCATCAGCACGTTGTTGTTGTTGATGTTGCTGCTGCTGATGGAACGATTGCTGTTTCAATGGCAATAAACTAGTGGCTGTGGCAGTGGTGGCGGTGATGGTGTTGTCATTTGGCGATAGCATTACTGCAGCACCTGTGGGGTCCATGATTTGTTGGTACATTTGCGTCTGCTGCAATCCCCCTTGATGTTGTTGCCTTGTCACCGATTGCTGACAATTCACGGCAGTGGCATTGGTGCGTCTTTCGATAATGATGGGATTCTCCGATAGCATTTGTTCGACGTACTGTTCCTCCTTGCGGGCACAATTCTCCTTAATGCGTTCCATTTCCAATTGAACCATACGTTCGATATTCTGTGGATTTACGTACGTTGACAACATTGTGGCTGTGTTTATGGTTTGCAACGGTAAATCCTGTGTTAAGGATGTGTAAAAATGCTGAAGCATATAATTCGTGGATGCGTCCATGCTAGCATTGCAATTGAAGTTTTCCATATTGGCTAAAAGTGGGTTTCAACGTTGATTGGTGAGCAGTTGTGTTACACACGACTTGGTTGGCTGAACTGTATGAAATTCCGAACGCGTCATTGGATTTTATATTCTTGGCCATTTCGTTCTTGATACCTGACTATTTTGGGCGGTTTTTCTTTCGCCTACAATTCAGGTATCAATGACCGCCGCCACTGTCGCCGCCAGCATTTCAATTTTCCGGATGCCTGATTTATGACTTTGTTTATGCATCGCGTCTCGCGTTTTTAAGGAGTATATTCTTATTGACGCGTCATGTTTTGCATTTAATGGGAATTTCCCAAATAATGGCCATGAATGTGTTTTTGGGATTTTATTAATTTCAATTGGCTATATCCGTTAAGTAGTAGTTGGTTGAAAGTCATAAATTACAAAATAATCATGTTTAATTTCAAATTGATTCTACGATTTGTTATCAATCGGTTTACTCAGACTTTGACAATGAGAATCATTGTCACTGAACCGGATTTGAAATCAATACCAACATTTATAAACACCCACCATGCAATGGGAGAAGGGTATATAATTTTTGTCGTTCTGTTTGTAACTCATCAAAATAACGATTAGAGCCTAGAAATTCCTTATCAGCGCAGAATTTTTAGACATTTCATGTTCATATGGGGGTTAACAAAAAACTCTTCCCGATTTTTCATAAAGGTTTATGTAAAAAAGCTTCAAATCAATGATATCCTTACATGCGGCGTACACTCAAAAATCCTTACATTTTGGGTATATAGTGTCTTTGGGTCAAATATTTTAACCTCCAAGTGTGTCACCTTTTTCAAGATTTAGCTAAAACCCACTCAAACGCGATCGAGGCAATTTAAAATATACCACAAATTCATTTGCCAAAAAAAACTAATTGCGTTCTGTATATAATATCCTCAACTAATTGTTCAAACTGTGCAAATCCTGATATCTGTATTAGAGCTAGGTAATGTGTAAAAAAGACAATATCGGCCCGCTCCTTCTAGTACCTCCCCCAAAAAAATTTGAATAATCATATATCTTATAACATGTGAAATAAAAGTTCCATTGTCTTTAAATTTCGCACATTCCAATATTTCTAACAACACAACGGATAACTCCTTCTGGTAATTCCCCCTCAACGGGTCAAAATGTTTAATAATCTCGCTCATAAAACGCAAAATGAGCATCGGATTCATCCACCAGCTGGCCAGACAGACGAACATGGTTAGATCGACATCGATATGTCCTTTAAATGTTAAATCGACTTCAAATATGCTTTTCGTAAAACCACACAATGACCCGACATTTTCCGATCGAACTGGCTATAATTTAGTATTTGTGGTTCTCGTTCAGTGCTTTTTTAGGTATTTTGAAGGATTTATAATATATTTTGGTTTTAGATACAATTTTGCATTTTTAGATACTTTTTAAGATTCTGATCCTGTTTGGTATTGGGATTCTCACTTCTCAAAACAAATTGGAATCGTTGTATGTTTTAGTGTAGCCTTTATGGGGGACGGAACCACTCTAACCTAAATATTTCGAAGATTTTGACAACATTTTGCAAAAGGTCTAAGTCATCGTATAATCCCCATACAATACAACCTCCAGTCATTATATTATTTTGAAGATTTTGACCACATTTTCCAATCGAATTGGCGCACGATAACTCTCGAAGGGAGTATTAGATTTGGTCCAAACTCGTAATATTATTATCAAACCTAAATCTAGTTCGGAGATGGGCAATATCGGTCCACTTCATCTGGTACATCCCCCAAAAAAGGGCGAAATTAAAAAAAAAAATACGGCATGAAAAGAGAAGGGATGATCCGATTTTGCTCCAACTTTGCATATCCACTCGATCAACCTTTCTATCAACACATATCTGTTATAAAGATGGTAGAGATCGGACTTCCTTCTGATACCCACCCACAAAGGGTTACATTTTTGAATACGCAAAACGATTATAAAATACGAAATAAGCATCCAGTTGTCTTCATATTTCACATATCCCATAAATCTACTAACACAAGATTTGCTGTAAAGGTGGGATATGTCCTTCCTCCACCACAAAGGGTCAACATTTTGTATAGCCACGAAGCTCATAAAATGCGGAAATAACATCCGATTCCACTCAGACTTGGTACATCTCAATATTTCTATCAGCACAAGATCTGTTACAAAGATGGTAGAGATCGGACCATTCGTTCTGGTACTTTCCCAACATAGGGTTTAAGGTTTTGAAAAACAAAACCCTCAAGGAAAGCGAAAAAACATCCAACTCTCTTCAAACTTCAAACGTACATAAATTTTTGCTAATATAAGATCTGTTGTGAAGATGATATATATCTGCGAACCCCTTCTGATACCTCACCCACAAAGGCTCACAATTTTCAATACTTTTATCTGTCATAACGTGCGAAACAAGTCAGCATGTTCTAAACATTTCTCTTAACCAGAAACCTGAGATGAATATGGAATTTATGATTTCGCATAAAATTGGATATAAATGTTCTATTTTCTTGTAAATTCGACACATACCAATGTTTCGGTCGACTATATCTGGTACATCACGCACATTTTAACATTTTCTAAAAATTATCACATATCTCATATATAGAGTGAAGGAATTAACTAATATAGTCCAAATCTGGCACATTGCAATATTTATATAATACATATTTAGGTCCGATACGAAAGGGACAATATTGGGCCATTCCTTCGGAACCCACTTCACAGAAGGTCACCAATTTGAATAATCATAACAGAAGTCAAAATATATTTAAATAATTCAATGTTTCATTTGCTACTAGAGAAGGATGTCAGAAGTTCCTCCTTGCCGAGTTATCCCTTTTTACTTGTGTTTTGCATAATTTTGCTTCTGAATTTCCAACTTTTCGATAGTATTTCCCCAAAACAAATCAGATATTTAAATGCGTAGTTTTGTTCATCGCAAAAGTTATATAATGTAGGTCCACTTTTTGTTTCCAAGGAAGTTTGAGGATAACCAATACGGCATAGCCGTACTTAACTCAGATTTAAAGTAGGGTACTTTCTTCGAGATGTATGACATTTACAATTTTTTACAAGTTACCCCATTTTGCAGCATTTTTTGAAGGTTGCGAATACTGAAATCTGAGGGAAGAATCTGATTGAGATTTGCTTTAGATAACCCACTTCATCATATCCGCCCATTTATCATTAAACTGTTAATTTTTTTCTTTGCGTTAAAAATATTTAGGGAATTTTTCTGATGAACGAAAATTAATTCGGGTGAAAAATATACATTCCTTTTTTATAACCTCCACCTTAACTATGTCACTCCGTTTGTAACATCCCTAGATATTGGTCGTAGACCCCATAAAGTGTATATATTCATGATCAGCACAAAATTCTAAGTTGATGTAACGATGTCCGTCTGTCTGTTGAAATCTCAGTACAGCCCACATTATTTGACGTAGAGCTTTAACATTTGGCACAACAATTTGTATTATATCTAGAATGGTTGGTATTGAAAATGAGATATATTTGTGCACGTTTTTGTATAGCCCTAGATAACAATCCATGCAATATAAAGTAGGTGCCCGTTTCGGTATGGCTCCATATAAAGCCCGACTCACTTTATGGTTTTCTTATAATTTTAAGTGCATTATCCATTATCACTTTTATATATAAATGGTGCCCAATGGTGGAGGGTTTAAAAGTTTGGGCTGGCCTAACTTAATGGTTTTTTACTTGTTGATTTTTCAAATGTTAGATTTTTAATTTAATTTGAAAATCACGCATGGAGTGCATGTTTTTCTTTTGAATACATATTTCTATCGTGGTACAGAAACACGCCCTTAGATTTTATAATAAAATCCTGCAGAATGTATAAGAAATGCCACCCTTTTATTTTTACTTAAATATTAACTGCCTATCTTATTAGACAGTTTCTTCTCATCACCGGCGTTTTTAGCAACAACAAAAAATCTGTAACAATATTTCCAAGAAACGCTAACTGTCGACCAGATTAAAAACATGTAATCCGGGAAATTTTGTTTACATCGCCGTAAAAAAAACAACTCTTTTTTTCAAACATGCTCATACATGTTGGCAAAAAATCAACATTGAGATGATGTAAACAAAGGGATTAGCGGGGTAGTACCTACGCGTAAGTGAAAAACAAGCGCAGCATTCCATAGAGCAGGTACTGTAAATTTGCTTAACCATTTGACATAACAGTTCTTAACCCATATTTCAATACAGTTAAGAATAAAATATCACGTGCACACTTGCTTGGTGGTGTTTTCAAAAATTGCAATGTAAACAAACCGCTCAGGCAGGGAATGTAGTCGCGGCAAAACAATCATCGTCGTATGAAAGGAAAAACAAAGAGATTAGCAGCACGGCACATATGGTGAAAATTATGAAAAGATGTTGGTAAAATATTTTAAGAACTTAAAAAGGCCTGCTTAACTTTTACTATCGGGAGAAAGTCACAACCTCTTAAAAGCCAGCAAAAAACTAATTTAATAGGATAAAGAGTTACTAATCCATTAATTTATTCCCTACACATACCCTACAACACTATTTTGTAAATATATAAATTTGAATAGGCCAACAAGTCTCACGAAATTTGGCATGAAAATAGGTCATTAAATGGAACTTAAACCGAACATTTTCTTGAATTTTCAGTAATTTTGTATGTGGTTAGAGTTTAGGAAAGAACATTTTCCATTTTGGATGCGGACAATGGACCATTTACTTTTAATGTCCTCCACCATTGGGTAAAGGAAGCATTTTTATTGTTGCAAAATGGTTAGGCTTTATCCCTTTATTATTGTTTTTATAAAAACAACGTTTGTTACGATGGTAATGTTTACCAGGGGGTAAGGCAGGGAATATCTAGGTTTCGGAAAGAGCCACCAATCCTCATCAGTTCCTTGTTTTTTGTCTGGGTTATTCTCCCCTGAAGTTATTTTAAAAATAACTTCTATGACAAAAAAAAAACTTTTTTTTACCCAAGTGACGATAATGTAAGCTCAATAGAAGAGGAACCAAAGAATTAAATAAAACTAAAATTCTTTTGGAAAGTCTTCTAAATCTTACAACCGCACTTATAAACATTTACATCTTTCTCCACTTGTTATGCTTTCGTTCAACCTGAACGAAGTAGCATAACCATTTAAGTTGGTTTTGTCTGTTACAACAAAAACCCCTTCGTCGCCCGTGCCTTGTCTATTAATAGAACAGTGTTGGCTCGTTTGTAGACCTATACACAGGGTGAGATAAAAAAAAAAACAGAAGGAAGTCAAACGCCATAATTTTTTACACTTTTTTAAATTTTATTGATAGAAAGCAAAAAATGTCGGAAATATCATTTTTAGAATAAGTTTTTAGACTAAGTTTAGATTTGTTCGAATATGGCCTTTAAACGGCCAATGAAACCGTCACACGCTGCTCGAATGTTGCTCTGCGGTATTTTGGCCCATTCTCGGCTTGAGATGATCGACACTTTGGTATTTTTTAGCTCCAACCTTGCTTTCCAAAATACTCCAGACACAATAGTCCAACGGATTGGTATCCGGAGATTTTGGTGGCCATTGTGCGTTGGAACTTAAGCGAGGAACCTCATTTTGTAACCATTCTTGGGGGTGCTGAGTCCCGTTGGAATATCCAAGGTCTGCGGCCGAAATGTTTACGTTGCCCAAGGCTTTAATACTCCCTCTAGAATATTTTCGAGATAATATTCGGCATTTATTCTGATGCCATGGTCGATTAATACGAGCGGAAAGCGACCATCGGCTGTTATTACGGCCCACACCATCACCATGGCCGGCGCTTGAGTTCTGGTGACCAACCGAAGGTGCACATTTTCAGCTGACCTCTTTGGCAAGTAAACCCGATCATTTTGTTTGTTTACAAACTGCTGGACAACAAATGTTTTCTCATCGGAGAAAACCAAATTCGGCAGTTCACCACTTTCGGCCAAGCGAAGCAACTCTTTAGCTCTTTTGAGTCTATTTTTTTCTGTTGCGGTCGGTGTAAGTTCTTGCACTTTTTGGAATTTCAATGACTTTACCCCGAGCTCATTTTTCAATATTTGCCGAATGTAATATTACGATATGTTCAGCTCACGAGCCATTTTTCGGACACTGCGACGCGGGTTTCGATCAAGTCGCTTCTTTACTTTTCAAACCATTTCTGCTGATGTTGCTGATTTCTTCCTTCCACTTCCGTAACGAGCAATGGTACGAGACACAAAAGATTTATTCACATTTAAATGCTGTAGCGCTCTAACGATAGCCACTTGCGGTTTTCCAGCCAAATGTAAAGAAATCACACTATCACGCTTGAATTCCATCACGAATAACTTTTTCTTTTTTTTTTTGGAAAATTCTCACCAAAATGCTTGTAAACAATATAATGAGCTGTCACTGGAATAATTTTAACAGCTGTCGGACAAGTAGCTTAGAAATGACAGCAGTCTGAAGTTGGTTGCAGCTTTTTATCTCACCCTGTATACTTTGTTCTGTCATTGGATCTACAACCCGTTACGAACTACAAATACCATTTGTTAGACAAATCCGTGACAAAAATCCTCAAAATACCAAATATCGGGAGGTACTTTACATGGGGGCTATACGAAAACGTGGACATGTGTATATAAAGTTCAACCACCGGAGCTGGAACCCGTTATGAACTAAAATACCAATTTTTGACAAGCTAAAACCATCAAAATACCAAACATCGGGAGGTACGTTATATGAGGATTATACGAAAACGTGGAACTATACATATAATGTTTCTCCACCGGAGCTAGAATCCATTATGGCGTTCAAATACCAATTATTAGACAAATCCGTAAAAAAAATATGGCGAAATTCATCAAAATACCGAATATCAGAAGCTACCTTTATATGGGAGCTATTCCAAAACGAGGACTGATTTATCTCATTTTCAATACCAACCATCCTAGACACAATACGAACTACTGTGCATAATTTTAAAAGCATACATCATCGACGGAAATCGTTAAATCGACTTAGAATTTTATGTTGTATATATACTTTGTGAGGTCTATGACGACTATTTATAGGTGTTACAAACGGAATGACAAATTTAATATAAAAATTTACAATACTAATTATAAACTAATTAATTTATTGATTATTTATTAATTTTTTATTTTTGTTTGTCTTTTAATAATTTGTTATTTATTTCGTTATTTAATTTATTTACCTATTTATTAATTTTTTTTATTTTTTCCTATTTGTTTACTTATATATTTATTTCTTAGATATTTATTAAATTATTGATATCTTTTGTGTTCAAATCCCATTTGATTTAAATTAATAACCATTCACTTGGAATTTAAATCTCTTTAATCATAATAGCTATTTACTCCAACACAATCCGAACGGTACCTGCTGCGAACCCTCAAAGATATTGATTCATTCAGTTTCCCGCCTTTGTGGGACAAACATTTGTAAACTGATAAAGTAGCACATTCGCATGCTGTTTATCACAGTTGGAGTTGGAATCTGCAGCAAAAATATCATCAGTTATGTCAACAAACACAACAGATATCTCGGCCACAATGACTTGATAAACAAGTCGAGAATAATACAAAATGAAGATACATTAGCGAGCCTTATAAAAGTCCGCTTACTACTACGTCAGCATGTCACTCGTCTAAGTAATTGCATTCCAATCGATTGGAAGGCACATTTCAATTCAGATTTTTTCTTATCCGCCATCCAACACCTGACACCCAGGCGAATCCAATGCATCAACATAAACATCAACATCAGCAGGAACATAATTCCCATCACCATGAGTCAGCTCCAACTAACCTGACCAACACAGAGGGTATTTTATTGCAGCAGGCTTGGATGTCGTTGGCACAGAACCTTCGAATGCAATCCATCAGTAACTTTCAACATTTGGGTACTTCGTACATCGGGCAGATTGTGGAAATTGAAATGAAACGTTTAAAGGCCAATTGCAGACGTGAAGAGGAGCTGTATGTGGAGCAAATGCTTTTGGAAAATCCCATTGTTGTTGAAAGACGCAGCAGTATGTCAATGCCAGAGCAATCAACAAAAGCGGCAGCGGATGCAACACCTAAAACAAATGATGATGACGACGACGACGATGATGGTAATAATAATGGCCAACAACATTCCAACGGAAACGGATGTAGCAGCATCAGTTCCAACGGAGTTAGAAATGACACGGCCACAACTCTACTACTGCAACAGCAGCAGCAACGGGCCGAATCATGTCGTCGCTCTCGCATCAACAACAAAATTAAAAAGGCCAAAATGAAATTCCGCCATAAATTCATGTCGTCTAAACTCGTTCAGAGTCTCCGCATGCTGGAGTGCATACAAAAGCTGATTGACCAAACGGAAATGCAACTAATGAGTCAAGGTTTCACTGCCCAACAGCTGGAGAAATTGAAAGAGCTGGTGTTTTGCAATGGCAGCCTATGATAGGAATTTTAAAATAATGGAAATGACAAATGAAACCGAAACAAAAATGGTAATGAAATTAAGGTCTCACTGAAGCTGAGAGCTGGAATTACATGTAATTATAGCTAATTTAAAAGTTTTATTTGTTTGAGAACAATAAACAGAAAAATACAACAATATGTCACCTCTATTTTAAATTTTCTGTCTTTCGTTTCAAAGTTAAAAAGCGGGTTTAAATAATGGCCTTTATAAGGTCAGCAAGTAAGCCCATCCGACATAATTGCGATTTTAAATTCAAAGAATAGTACAAAAACTATTAATTTTTTTCACCCTGTATTTTTCCCAAAAAAGCCAGAGCTTACTTTGCACGTTTCAACATAACGGTACCCCGCACAACAGGCGTAAAAATGACCTTATTAAGTGGAAAAATTTTTTCACAACACTGAAGCATTTAGATATTGGACTTGGTACATCTCAATATTTACATCAACACAAAATCTCTTATAAAGAAGATGATGATCGGACCATTCCTTCTTGTACCTCCCCAAAGTGTCAGTTTTGAATAACCAGAACGATCATCAAATCTGAAATAAGCATTCGGTTTTTCATATTTCACACATCCCATTATTTCTACTAAAACAAAATCTGCTGTGAGGGTGGTATATATCGGTCCACTCCTTCTGGTACCTACCCTACAAAGGGTTCACGATTTTAATAAACAAGAAAAAAGCTCTTAAAAAATCACCCTTTACATCAAATTAGGAATTTTTGCGGCATTGGGGGGATCAAATGAAACATAAATCTAAGCTATAGACATATCTTAACAGATTTTCATAAAATTTGTCATACTTGCTTCTAGGGTAAATCTGGATTGTTCTTGGACCTGCTATTTGATTACAAAAATACATGTGTAGATAAAAATATTATAGGTCTAGCTCGGTTATTTTTGCATGTTACAATCAATGTCAAACATGTAAAGTAGAACAAGTAAAAGACCAATGAATGAATGAAGGGACCAAATGCCATAGTATAGCTTGTGCCGTTAGAATATGTAGTTAAAATCTTCTTAATATATCAAATCGGACAGTGTCATTAAATGAGGGATATAATAAAACGTGGACCAATAAATTTCATCTAGGTTTTTCCCTTCCAAAGTTAGAGTGATTAACACGGACGGAAAACAAATTTTAATTGCCTTAGAATGCTACGCTTTATATGGCCATAAATCATTATTTCGATTAGTTGCCAATAAAACGACAAACTTAATTTACACACCATACCGTATAACTGCAGCCGTAATATCCTGCCCCTTCAGTGGGGCCCCAGCAACACTTGACACAACTAAATTTTGTAATTAACATTACTATTTACAAGAACTTGGCTTGAGGGGCATTGGCTAAAATGTCGAGAGCCAAAAGTAGCAACAAAAGACAATTGTTTTTGACACTTTAGCACTTTTGAACTCTTGAAGTAGGGTGAGAAGGTTGTCATAAGGGTTTACAATCAACTGCATCTTAATATCAAACAATAGATAATATATAACATGGGCAGGAGAATGAATAACATAATTCTAACTCCACAGTAAGTGGCAACATTTTAGTCAGACACAACTTGAAAACATATATATGTATATCGACGTCAGTTTACAGTAATCAATATAGCTTTCACGACAAGCTCAAAGCAAAGAGGTAACAAACATTTTCTAAAAGCACACGGAATTATTTTGGTGAAATAACATAACAAACTAGTAAAAAAGCATGTAAGTTCGTCCGGACCGAACTTTGACGAACTTGAAATTTCTCAAAAATACCGTTTAAATAATGAACTTTATCGGGGGCTATACAAATACGTGGACCTACATAAGCAATTTTTTGTAATAGGCTGTAATACCTATTAAAAACTTTAAATACCGGTGAATAATGCAGCTAAAGTCATCAAGTCATACCGAATATGGGGCTATACGAAGACGTGGAACCTAATACCAAACTTTTTTTGTCATAGGCGTATTACAGCCATTACAAAATTTGAAACAATTCCGGTGAATAATGCCGCTAAAATCATCAAAACACCGAATATAGGGAGATACCTGGCTACTGGCAGAATACAAATGTGTGCAATATTGAAACTTTATATCTCAATTCGTTCGAAAGATAGCGTGATTACAACAGAATATATATACTTTGTCTATCATAAATATTTCGAGGAGTTCGGCCGCGTCGAACTTTCAATACCCTCCGCCTTAGGGTTCTATTTGTTTCTATTTCCAAAATAAAAAAAAATGTTCAATTGTGAATTTTGAAATTGTTCAACTTTGAAATTCCTTATGTATGGGTTTTACTTGTATGTTGAAAAACGTTGACTGAGTACGTCAAATTTTAAGTAACGCTGATTCTGACACCTACCTTCTCTAAATTATAAAATATTTGGTTAAAGACATGAACTTACCTTCGAATTTCAAAAGGAGGATTTCGTTTTCAGCACCGAATCACATTGAACATTCGCTATATATCTGCGAAATCTTAAAATGAGATCTTCACATATTTTCATTTTTAAAGAAAGAGTTTATTTTAGATTTTTAATTTTCATTTGCTCAAAGACACTTTTAGAATATTTTTACAATTTTAAAAACGCGCGTTGTATTTCCCCGATATACCGACCGAAAAAATGCAATAGTTTGTTTGCTAAAGATAAGTCATTTTCGCGAATTTCATCAACGAGTGAAATATTTACACATTCTCATTTTGGCAACAATTTGGCAATTATTTAAGATTTGTAACTTCTTTTTGCTTAAACACAGACTACTCAATGTTCATATATTTAAAACGCACGTTGTATTTTCCCGATATACCGACCGAAAATTGCACATCTTTATTTTACTCTACGAATACTTAAAAAAAGGCCACCACTTCAGTATTGTATTTCTCCAATAATCATTCTGTAAGGATCTAATAGTTTGTTTGCAATGATTAATTCGAATCACATTGGAGATTTTCTGCAAACATTCTCTCGAAATTCTTCAACGACTGAAATCTTTTCGTTTTGACAACAATTTTTTAATTAAAATTTTAACAAATTATCTTTCTATTCTCTTTGCCACATAAATCAAATTTATTTTTTAGTGCAAAATTGTGTACTGGAAACTTTTTATAACGAAGAGAATTCGGTGTTTTAGTTAATTATTTCTATTTGAAATTTGTGAGATCTGAAAATAAAAATAAAATTTGAATTATTAGAATCGCATAGTCGACTAGGATAAATACCTATATTGGTAAATACTTAAAAGTATAGGATAATAAATTGGAGTTTCATTTTTCATTATATGGAAAATATGTGGAAAAATATGACAAAAATCTTATAAATAACGAATAACGGGTAACATATAAGGGTACATATATGGGGGCTATATCCATATCGAACTACAAATACTAATTTTTAGACAAATTGGAGAAAAAATGTGGTTTAAACCATCGAAATATGAAATATCGGGAGCTACCATTATGTGGGGCTATCCCAAAACGTGGACCGATATATCTTATTTTCAATACCAACCATACTAGACACAATAAACACAAGCTCTTCGTTAAATAATATAAGTATTATCGTAATTTCAACAGACAGACGGACATGGACACTTAGAATTTTATGCTGATCATGAATATATATACATAATGGGGTCTATGGCAAATATGTAGAGGTATTACAAATATACAGCCTGTTTTTTTTTTTAATTTGGCTTCAACAGTCGACAAACTATTGTCGTTCAGTTTACACACTTGGAAATAGCTAGCCGACGACACGACAAAAATGCATTAGAAACATTACAGAAATATGATATTTCAAAACCCGCGGAGAAAGGTATCAGAATTGATATATAAGGACTCAGTAATCCAGAATCCAGAGGATTTCCCAGTACACTGAATCGATATGTGAATCCCCTATTAAAAAACCTCAGATCTGTTGGATTACAACATAATGCTGTTATGTAATATTAACATAACATATTTAGATACTACCGAATCAAAGCAACAATGTGTCCATATAGTTACTTCACATTTCAAACTCTGATGGGGAAAGTATGAAGGTAAATAAACAATTGGTGTTGTTGTCCATGCTACAACTAGCACACGGTTGGAATATTTGCTATTAAATATTCTTGCCATCAACAAAAAGTCATAGTTAGGGAATTACAACAAATAATACTAATTCCGGCATTTATTAACAGAATTGAAATATGTAACAATTTTAAAAGCGAACATGCAAAAAAGCATTAAGTCCGACCGGCCCAAACTTTTAATACCATCCACCTTGAGGTAAAGTAAACCTTAAAAATAAATGCATTGAGATTTAATATTGGTGCAAGTTCCATTTTTGCAGGGAGATTGCAGTAGAAGTTTTCAAAATACTATATATATTGTGAGTTTCATTACTTTCAAATTAGTCTCTAAAAGCCGGGATCTAAACAATTACGCGAAAATGTGGCTGAAATAATTAGAATATCGAAAGGTACCATTATAAGGAATATATAAGAAAACGTGAATCTATATAGACAAAGTATAGAATTCCTTATAGATTTTGCCATTTCCGTCTGTCTGAAGAAATGACCATAGATTCCGAAAGAAATTTAGTTTACTATTCGGCAAAGTTTTCGAAAATTAAAATAAATCGGTACATTCGAAGATTCCCATAGTCAGAAGAGAAAAGCATATTCCACCAACGTTCTTCATTTTTATGCCCTCCACCATACTATGGTGGTATATTAACTTTGTCATTTCGTATGTAATTCCTCGAAATGATCATTATAGAGCCAGAAATACACACAAATTTTCGATCTGCGTAAAATTCTATGTCGATTTATCCATGTCTCTCCGTCTCTCTATCAAATCACGCTATCTTTCTAACGAATTGAGATAGAACGCTAACATTTTGCACATAAATGTATTTTTATCAATAGGCCATGTCGGCCCACGTTTTCATGTAGCCCCCATATAATGAAAAATGTCTTCTTCCTGAAAAAATTCGTTAATTTTTTTTAAATTGTTCACTACGCCAATAAAACTTCTGATAAATCAATCAACTGTTAAAATGTTTTCCCCAATTTAAGACTTTTTTAAAGTAGCCGGATTTCGGTGTGGTCTTGAAATTTTCCCAATTTGATACTCATTTTAAGGTGCCGGCCGAACCGTCCGTTAGGAAAAAATGCTTAGTAAATTAAGGTGATATTCCATTTAATAGCAAATTCACAAATTTGGCATTTAGAAGAAAAGTAACAACAAAATTTAACCTGTTACGACAAGTAGACAGTTGCTTTGTATTTCTAATCCAAAAAAAAACTCTGCCGTATGATATTTGTTTTTCTTTGGTTCTTAATGATAATTTAAATGTAATGCACCAAAAGTCCATAAAACTTGTCAAGAATTTGCAAATCCGACAAGATACGACATAAAAACAGGATTGCGAAATATTATTACCGGCCTACAACGATCGGACACTGTTCTATTTCTTTTTTTTAATAATTAATTAATAATTGGTACTTACGTTATTTCCTTCAACATTCCATAACGTAAATGTGTATTTTCGCGTTGAATTCCCATTTAAAACACAAAACACCTTCACTTATTGAGCAAATGAGTACATATTCGGTTCATCGCTATTCAGTAATTGGCATGCCTGCACCAATTGTTTGCAACACCACAAACACACACTCACACAATAATATTTTACCGTTAATTTTTATAATGCAACAATTTACCAAAAAGAAACGCCACAACACTACACTGGAATTTCGCATTATATTAATTTTATTAACTATTTCACTGTTTATTACTTTTAAATAATTACCAATCTATAAAAATTATTATAATTGCATAGAAATTTAAGAGCACGACTTATGTGGCGTTTCCACTGCACTTGATTCGCTCTCTATTCGTTGTTTGACCCTTAACTATGAAAAAACTACCTAATTCTTCACACAAAATTTCCTGAGCGAACACTCATATTTGTACGTTGTTCAATTCAAATCACTCTCAGAATAACGAAAAAATATGTCCCATCCCTAACAAATGAGAGCATTTATCGAAAAAATAAATTATGACATTTAAAAATTAAAAACAGAAAAATTTAATGAAATTTTAAAAATTTTTGGGAAGACTGAAAATTATGAATGAAAACTACAATGTTGAATGGCGTATGTACATTCAAACGAAAGTAAATTTTGTTTTCTCTCTCATTCGAAGTACGCATTTGGTCCACGAGATGAAATTTCCACAGAAAACTGCAAACAAAAGAGGCAATATTTTCAAAATGTTTCTATTGGCAGAAAAAATATTTGACAAGTGTCTCTCCAGTAGAATTTAAAAATGGAAAAACACAAAAATATGTTCAAAATGTCAAGATTTACACAAAAAGTTGAAAACGTGAATGAAAATTATAAAATTATTGATATAATACATATTTGGGAGAAAAACAATCATTTCTTTTATTCATATTAGTGAGAATTTAATGTATTTTAGTATAAATTCCCATTAAAATCAAGAAACAAAATTTTTGAAAAAAGGAATTATTTTACTATGAATTACGAATCGTGCCGTATGAACGGGTTAATTCGTGTACCTAATTCTGAGAGCGAACAACGTTGTTCGGTTTCCAATGGAAACATGCTATTAACAGCAACGACGCGAACATTTTTCTTACAAGACTGATACAAGCGGCGCAATTCTACAGCGTTGCATTTTTCAACTAGAGCTGTTACTTGATCGAATTATCGTTATTCGATAACAAGGACTGTGTTTAGTAGCTGTTATTATTTATTTGTTTTTGAAGATTAAAAAATTAAAAAAATGCAAAAAAAATTTTTAGAATCTTCAGAAAGCCTCAATATACATATAGATACAATTTAAATAGAACATTCTATAAAGAAAATATTTTAAGTTCATAATTTCATACCACAAGCATCGAGCCCTTGTAAATGATTTATAATAGACGACAATCTAATAGGAAAATCTCCTTTTTATGGCAAGGGTCTTTCAATACCCTTGTAATTATACAGCATGTTGTTTTTATGGCATGTTTTTATATAGAGTACCATAATTTACAAGATAGGTCAGAGAAACAATCTGAATAATATAAACTAAATTAGGAGAATAGCAACTTATGTTTTTAATTAAAAAACATGAAGTGGTTCGTCTGTAGGTCATGCTTTAATGAATGGAGAAACTTTAAACAAAAATCATACAGAAAAATACACAAATTTGAGTGAAAATTTAATATTTTACGGTCAGCTTTTTAATTTTTCTATCGACAACTTAAAAATCGATAATCCGTGTATGCCGGATTACCAAATATTCATAACAATTTATCGAGTACATGATATTCGGGTAATCGGAATTCAACAACTTTGGCACAATTGAGAATTTTTCTTGACAGACTGCACGAGCTGCTGAAATTTTGCAAAGTTTTATTCTGTGAAAACTAAATTAAAATAAAAATTAAGCAAAATGACTAACGCCTGGAGAGCTGCTGGGCTTACGTAAGTAAACCAAGAAATTTAACAACAGTGCATAGCTTGCCAAATGCTTTGAGGGAAAACAAACAGAAATTACGTAATTTATGTCAAAGTACTTGGTAGAAACGCTATGCGGCAAGTTAATAAACTATAGCCTAAATTATTGGAAACTCGGCATTTACTCTGCACATTCTTACTTAACCTTTCAGCTACATCCAATACTCCAACATCTGCGCCCGTGTAGTGCGTCAAGCCTTGAAGGGTGATTTGCGTGCTGAGGCTGCCAAACGTAACGAAAGCCATGTCAAATTCACACCATGGACTGATGGCAAACCAGCCCGTAAGTATCATCTAAACGTAGATGGAGCATAAATTGATTATCTTATTGCTATATAAATATTAACCTTATAAATTTCTTAAAAAATAAACATTACAGATGAAAAGTGAGATCTTTAAAAGTCACCATTAAGTGTCTTTGATAAGAACTTTTCTTTAGACATATATTGTAAGTTGTAGACGTAGGTTGCGTGTGTATGTTCCTCCCAAAAAGTGTTAAACAGAAACTAACCATATGTCTCAGTCCGTAAAGATTAAATATGTTGTCCAAAATTCTTCCTGATCTTAAATTTTCCTTGCTGAAGCCCCGTTCCCAACTTAACGTTTCATGTTTTCGAAGAGTAAATTATGTGAAATGTTATGACATTGCGTTCTCAGGCCATACGCGCCATAATATAGAGTACAGTTTTGGAATTCAATGCTGCTCACCTTAATTTACATGCTTACACAAAAAAAATCAAACATTGGAAAAACTTATTTGAAATTGGGTTTAACTTTCGCATCTAAATTCAGAAATATACGTTAATTTCATTTTGAAAATTATAGAAATAAAACTCAAATATTTGCCTAAATGTGTATTACATATTCATTGTGTTGCAAATTCCAGCAAACATAAACATAACAATATCTTGATTACCTAAGGCTTTCTTAAAAATGAAATTATTCGTCAAAACATACTAAACCATCAAAATTTAAACTTCCCGAAGCAACCCTCAAAAAAATTTCCTGTTTGGATTATGTCGCAACTAATATCCTAGAAATCTATTTTATTATTTTATTAATTCTATTTTCTTTTGTTTATTTTTCAGCTCGTGCCCAAGCCAGCGAATAAATTTAATCATTTGTGTATTGGTTAAATATAAATTCCATCAATTCTTAATTCATCGTTAGCAGCAGTTTCCAACAAATAAATTTATTATAATTTTCGAAATGTTAATGCTAAAAGCAACAACAGAAATAAAACACAACAATTATTAAAAAAACCAACAATCTTATATTTTTCTTTTTCTCTTTTAACTTAAAACAAAAATAAGGCACTATATTTTTAAAACATCAGGCAAACATTATCGGCAAATACAAATGCGGTCATATAGTTCATATATTTTTAAATATATCCATTACAAAAAATAAAATATTTCTCAAGCTTTGATGTCAATTTTTAATTGACTTTAAAACTCGGAAAATATGTTTTTATTAAAACCCATAAGAAAAGATCGAAAAAATGCAACATTAGATAAATACATATCCATTAATTTAATTATTCTTAAATTACTTTCAAAAAAAAACTGTCATTTTAAATTCGTTGTGTCCTCTGTGGTACTTTGATTTCGTTTAAGGGTCTGAGAAAAATTCTCATCAATTTCACCTGAGGGGGGTTCGTAAAAATGATCCCAAGTCTTTAGTTCCTCGTACAACTTGCCACCAGGGCTAGCGGTGCTCATAAATTGTCTATGTGCCATGAGTTTGAAATTTGGCGTTAAATGACCTTCATCGACACCTCTGTAAATGTAAAAAAAAAAACAAATTGTATTTTAAATTTAGCACGTTATAATAAATAATTGTATTGGGATTCAAAAGGAACTATGGGCCTATCTCGCTTCCTTCTCCATGTTACAAACAAATGCACAAAGACATAATACCCTTCGCACTATGTGGTGTAGGTTATAAAAAGTATTCGTATAACCATTATCTGAGTGAAGGTTACGGTGGCATACCAAAGCTTATGAAGAAGCTATAGATTGAAACAATGTTCTTAAAATGCAAACAACGTTTCAACGTTATTTTGGAGGGATACCATTTCGAAGCCTACATATATTACAGTTTTTCACCTACTCCAGGGGCGAAAAACTTAAGCGTTTGAACGAAGACGATCACTTAGAAAGATAGATTTTTCATAAGCTTTCATGTGAATCCATTACATAAACCGCTATCATCATGCAAATATGTTAGCTACACTACGATGTTCCATATCATTGTTACACTTCATTTGTTAGGTAACATACAAACCTATCGAATGAAGTGTAACAAAGATGAGATAATTCTATTATTTCATTTAATTACACCCAAAAAACAAATGTATTGTTAAGGCATGGAAGGAGCCCTTACAATACTCAAGTAAGGTTTTTTTCCAAAACGTAATTCTATTTATGTCATTTTTTTGTTGAATCATACTCTTAGTTACCTTTTAAGTAAGTTCTTGCACGCAGTCAATGCTCGTGGTGGTGGAAGCTTATACATAAAAGTTCCAACGAAGGATATTCCAATTGAATATCTATTATAGCTAAAAGTATGCGCTCCCTCCACACCCCATCCCCGTCCCTCATACACGTTACCATCACAGCCAATTAAAAAGTTATAACCAATATCGTCCCATCCTCGGGTTTCAATGTGAAAAGTCTGAAAAGAGTAATATAATTAAATTTATTTTAGGTATTATATAGCAAAATATGTATACAATAAGATTGGATGCTTATATCATTTTAGATATTTAATCACGATTGGAAGTTTAGAACGTGATAAATTTCGAATTGTGAAACATAATATAAAACGTTCACGTTCTCGTTTAAGACATCAAAACAATTTAGGTTTTATCACATACAATGCACTCGTGCTAAAATGACATTAATTGGGTTACAAAACATATACCTACCTGTATATCACGAATTATACCAATATTTTTTGCTTGTTCTGTAGAGTCACTGGTGGCAGTGTGGGCTAAAAATGACATATGGACATGTTAATTGATTTTATGATTTAGCTTTGTGTTACAGCACTTAATATACTTACAAATAATTACTAAATCTGTTGGTACATCTATAGGACTGTACTCATTAATAGGATCCATTGCAAGCCACCGTGCTCTTGGAATTATTTGACAAGCAGGTCTATAGACTAAAGTATTGTGAAACATATGAATATAAAAATAGACATAATTAAAACTTCACTACTAACCTGGTGGTTTCTTTGGTGTTGCGTGCTTTCTTTCTTGTTTTATATCTGACTTATCCTCATCCAGATTTTCAGATGTGTCATGTGTACACTCACTTTCATTACCATCTTTATTAATTATAATATTGCCATTGATTTTGATAACATGTCCCATTATAACATTACTCGAATTTGAAATACTGAAATTGCCAAAATTTTGTTGTGGCATATTGCTTACAATTTCACTTAATTGCCTTAGATCTGGACATGTTGTGCTTAGCTGGGTTATATCTCTATATTCTCTATCATCGGATTCTAGAAAATAAATAAAATGTGTGTTACATATCTGAGTATACAGTTGTGGAATTAGAACAGTTTACTTATTTGGAAAATAATCTAAGTGTGTTTATTGTGTGAAAATAGACCTGTCAATTTTAGATGTTTTTGAAATGACCCTATGTTCTTGATAACTATACAGGGTGAGATGAAAAACTGCAACAAACGTCAGACTGCCGTCATTTCTAAGCCACTGTTAAAATTATTCCAGTGACAGCCCATTATATTGTTTACAAGCGTACAAAAGCATTTTGGTGAGAATTTTCCACAAAAAAAGTTATTCGTGATGGAATTCAAGCGTGATAGTGTTATTTACTTATATTTGGCTGGAAAACCACAAGTGGCTGTCGTTAGAGTACTCCAGCATTTAAATGTGAATTAATCTTTTTCGTCTCGTACCATCGCTCGTTATCGTGATACTGGTAGCGTAGCCCGACGTCAAGGAAGTGGACGGAAGAAAACAGCCACGTCAGCAGAAATGGTTCGAAAAGTAAAGAAGTGACTTGATCGAAACCCGCGTCGCAGTGGCCTTAAAATGGCTCATGAGGTGAACTTATCGTTATATTACATTCGGGAAATATTGAAAAATGAGCTCGGAGTAAAACCATAGAAATTCCAAAAAGTGTAAGAACTTGCACCGCAACAGAAAGAAAATAGACTCGAAAGAGCTAAAGAGTTGCTTCGCTTGGCCGAAAGTGGTGAACTGACGAATTTGGGTTTCTCCGATCAGAAAACATTCGTTGCCCAGCAGTTTGTAAACAAACAAAATGATCGTGTTTACTTGCAAACAAGGTCAGCTGAAAATGTGCACCTTCGATTGGCCACCAGAACTCAAACGCCGGCCATTGTGATGGTGTGGGCCGCCATAACAGCCGATGGTCGCTCTCTGCTCGTATTAATCGACTGTGGCATCAGAATAAATGCCGAAAATTATCGCGAAAATATTCTTGGGCACGCAAACATTTTGGCCGCAGACTTTGGACATTCCAACAGGACTCAGCACCATCCCAAACAGAACGCGCCACCCAAGTATGGTTACAAAATGAGGTTCCTGGCTTCATTTCCAGCGCACAATGGCCACCAAAATCTCCGGATACCAATCCGTTGAACTATTTTGTCTGGAGTATTTTGGAAAGCAAGGTTGGCAATAAAAACTACCAAAGTATCGATCACCTCAAGCAAGCGATTCACCGGGAATGGGCCAAAATACCGCAGAGCAACATTCGGGCAACGTGTGACGGTTTCATTGGCCGTTTGAAAGCCATAAAAGGTGACCAATTCGAACAAATCTAAACTTATTCTAAAAGTTGATGCTATTTCCGACAACTTTTGCTTTCATTCAATAAAATTTAAAAAAAAAATAAAGTAAAAATTATGGCGTTTGACTTTGTTGTAGTTTTTTATCTCACCCTGTATATGTTGAATTAAACCAAAAAATTGAAAACTTATATAAAAATAAATAATCTGACTTAAGAAATAAATAATTTGATTAAACACAAAAACTAGCTGATATTACAACATGAAACCATATTTTGCCAGACTACTATATTTTTAGTTTGATGCTAACTGGGATTTGGAACAACATTGGCAAATGTATTCGACCTCAAATGTTTAGTTATATCCGACTATTTACCAAATAATTCAATATATGACAAATGATCGGTGTACTAAATGCTTGTGGACCGAGGCCAATTTTTCGAGGTGATACAAAGTCTGAAACAGACCCCTTTACATAGTGGCCTAGGGTATGCAACTTAAATTTGATAAATTTTTATATCTTTTTTTTAATATTTTTTGTCGAAAAATCACATTTTTTGTCTTTTGAGCCCTTAAAAATGGTTTCGAAGAGCATTTTTGGCTACGTCTCATATAATGTCTTTAATATGTTCAAAATTGTGTTCATCAATTGCTCTAGAAGCAGACATAACAGCATTACATCAGAGTCGGGCTTGGCAAAGCAAAATATATAATTACCAACTACCTCGATATCTTCCAATGTTGATTATGCAAGAAGGAATGGATATGATATAGAATTTCCATACATTTTTGAAGATAGTATTCTTGGAAACAAGACTGTCATATATGAGGATATGGGCTAACATATCCATATCCATTTATTACCGATTTTATTATGATTGAGATCTTATATTTGAATGTGAATCGTCGTATATTTGTATGTCTAATCATACAATAATACAATATCTAGTGATTAGCGCATCGCATAACATCGAAGAGCTGTCAGTTAATGGGGCCATTAAACAATGCTTCAACACGAAAATAATTAAAATAATTGTTAAATTCTCGATTTACGTGATGAAAAGAAAAGACTCAATTAGCTTGTACTGTCTATTTATACATTTACCTATTATTTGGCCTGGGATCCGTGTGCCGAGGGCATGCTCTTCGCCTGATTCTGAATCCGAGTCGCTGGAATCAATAACACTAGATTCAACGGTCGAATCATCAACTGAGTCTAAATCTTCCAGGTTTAGAGAATTCAGCCAATTCCTGGTTTTCTCCTCATTAATTCGCAGACGATCATTGGCATTCATGGTTACAGTATTGTGCGATTTTCTTATGAATAGTGAAATTTCTTCCACACTTTGTTTTTCTTCTTATTTTATCTTATCATAACTCTTATTGCGATCTCAAGTCAAGTGTGGCGGACAAAGATGTTCTCAGCTAAGAAAAACTTGCGGATTTTGAGTTATGATTTTGATTTGCATTGATTGTGCAGTATAGAGAGCTTATGTTGCGTTTAAAATCTACATTAATGGTGAGGTTTTGTATATTATATCGGAGATTTTTAGGTAACTCGCAATTAAAAATCTCTTGTTTATAAAACTAATTATTTTTCACAGGGTGGCACGGAATAACAAATTTTATTGTAATTCTTGCCATTTATCGATTTCGATGATAATAATAGGTGTGTCTGGTTACTTTTCCTGCAGGAATTGTCCAGCAAAATCTTTCTGAGAGAGTAAGGTAGTTTTATTCTCTTTTGCAAGGAAAATTCGAAAAGTAAACAGACGGTATTCCTGCAAAAGCTTGCAACTAATCAGCTGATTTGTAAAAACAAACCAATATGTCCCCTATTATAAAAATAAAATGAAAGGAAGGACCACAAATTTTACAAGTTTTTTAAATAAAAAGGAAATTAGCAATTAAACAAAAATATCAGCAATAAAAGAAAGACAGATTTTATGTGTTCCCCGGAGTCCTTTCAATTTGTTGCTAATGGCGTTTGTCTAAAAACCTTGGAAATAGCCTTTTATTTTCTTATTACATATTAATATTTACGTTTTTCACATTTTGTAAAGTTTATCTCAAAAAAAAAACAATTAGTCTTGCCCATTCCAAAAAAATATTTTCAAATTGAAAGCACAAAAAGAAATAAACAAACAATAGAAAACATCTAATTGAATGTCGATGAATGTGAAGAAGAAGAAGAGTTGCAAGTGATTGCAAGAAGAAATTTTTCCAGCAAGAATTTGCAAACTCTCACTGAAAGAACTGTCAAAATTTCTCTTTCCGACCGCTCTCTTTTGCAGAACTTTTGGGTTAACAGACGACTTCCAGTAACAATTTGTAACAATTGTTACCAATTTTAGGGTAACCAGACACACCTAATAATGCCAAGTATATTGCGGCCCATGGATTGTCGTCCGATCATAGTAGCAGCACCACAATACATTTTCTTCTTGTGTTTTCCATACAAAAGGTTTATAGTTGTGTTCCAGAACCTGCAATATAGTACAATATTGAACAAAATGTTTAACCGGGTAAAATTAGAGGGAAATCCTTAAAAATCAGGTCCATGTCTTAAACATACCAAAAGTGAATGTTGTAAAATTTGACTATTATCAAAATTTACCCGATTTTTATAATTTTCTATTGAAACTTTTGTTTTATTCGCCTCTCATTTTAACAAAAGAAAAAGAAATTGTTCAATTGTCAAGGTTTGAAACTGCTAAACTTCGAAGTTTCATATGAATGTGTCTTACTTGTGTGGTGAAAAACGTCGACCGAGTACGTTGAATGTTAGATAACGCTATTAGTCAATCAGCATATGCCAATCATAGTATGGTTTCAGAACCTGCAAAATAGTACAATATTTAGCAAGTTTTACATTTTTATTCCCACCACAATTCTATGGAAGGTATATTAGATTTGTCATTCCTTATGTAATGCCATGTTTACGTTAGAACTTTTTGTATGGTTAACCTACTTTGAGAGGATTTATTTGAAGTAAAAGTAATGGATATGACAATTTAAATCTAAATCCAGTGGGTTAACCCTCATATATATAAAAGTACTTTAACTCCTCGAAATATTCATAATAGACCCTCAAAGTATATACATTCTGATCAGCGTAAAATTCTAAGACGATCTAGCGATGTCCGTCTGTCCGTCTGATGTAATCACGCTATCTTTCGAACGAATTGAGATAGAAGGCTAAAATTTGCTTACATGCATAAGTTACCAGTAGCCAGGTTAATGCCATGTTTACGTTAGAACTTTTTGTAGGATTAACCTACTTTGAGAGGATTTATTTGAAGTAAAAGTAATGGATATGACAATTTAAATCCAAATCCAGTGGGTTAACCCTCATATATATAAACGTACTATAAGTTCATAAATGGGCCATGTCGGTCCACGTTTTCGTATATTTCATGGTCTTATCGAGATTATTTACCGGAACTATTTCATATTTAAAGTTCGTAATGGGTACTACAGTCTATGACAAAAAAATTTCGTATGCAGGTCCACGTCTTCGTATAGCCCCCATATAACGTTATCGGTATTTTCATGATATTAGCGACATTATTTACCGGAATTATTTCAAATTTTATATTTGAAGATCGTAATGAGTACTACAGCATATGATAAAAAAAGTTCATATAGTCCCCATATAACGGGTTTCATTTAAGTTGTAGTTTTCGGATTTTTTTGAAATTTTTAAAGTTCCTTCCAAATTTTGGAGGGTATTAAAAGTTCGGCACGGCTTAATAATTTTAAATCAGGAAAAGTATGAAGTAAATGAAAACAACTTGTTGCATTTAATTTCAAAGCAATTTTGGAATTGAAATGAAAAATTATTCAAATGAAAAATATATCAAAAATGCATATCATTACAAACTTTGAGGTGTTACCAACAGAATGATAAAATGAATGACATTCCCCATACAGAACTGTATAGCCTATACAAAACCAATTATTTTATAAACATGGACTGTCATTTCGTATCAATTAAAAAAAAAAAACAGTCATACTAGAAATCGCTTCTCAAATCAGCTTTGTTTATTTTCATCATAAAAATGTTCCCAGTTTTTTATCTCCGCAAATAATTGCCTTCCAGGGCTTTCCGAACAGATGCATTGTTTGTGACCCATTAATTTGAAGTCCTTCGACAAATGTCCCTCGTCAACGCCTCTAAACATGAAAAAGTACAAAAAAACTTAATCATACAAGAATTACTTCATCTTGTCAATAAATCACTTACATTTCTAATAATTTCTTGCATGCCTGCAAAGCCTTTTCGCTGGGCAATTTAAGCATAAAATTCCCAATGAATGCTATGCCAATCGATTTTCTGTTATATCCATATGTATGTGCACCGACGACACCCCAACCCCGTCCTTCATAGATATTTCCATCGCATCCAATTAGAAAATTATATCCTATATCGCCAAAATCTTGGCTCCCAATATGATAAGCCTGAAATTGTTATTTTTTTAGTACATTACACATAAACAATTTACATTTTAAACTAACCTGTATGCCTTGAATGATATTAATATTTGTTAACTTATCATTAGAACTATTTGAAGCAGTGTGAGCTAAAAAAGACAAGAAATCTTTTAAATTAACAATGTTATGAAATAAATATACGTATACATACAAATTATTACAAATTCGGTTGGTTCTTCTAAGCTTAGGTATTCTTCTAAGGGCTCAATAGCTGACCAGCGGTCTCGGGATGTTATTAGTTGTGGCGTTTCAGGGTCTTCAGATAAATATAAATAATTAAGTATATGAAAAAATAAGGAAAATGAAAAATATTCTCACTTTTCGGAGTTTTTAGAATAATATTCTTATCCTTCGTTTCCCCTATTTTATTTGCTATTTCCTTGGATTTAGATTCTCCACATATTTCATTTTTGTTGTGAACTTTTAATATGAGATCACCTTTAATCTTAACTATATTACCAACAACCACATTGGAAGAATTATTTATGCTAATATCACCAAAAACTGGAGACGGCAATTGACTTAAGAGGTTATTCAGACTTGTTATATTATCACTTTCAAGTAATTCTGAAATATTGTTGTAATTTTCATCCTCATCTACGGTGGCTAAAAATATAATGCATTAACTTTATATTTATATTAGATTTTGGCAGCTCTTACTTGTTGATTCGCAAACGCTGGTCTCTTCTATAGAATCTACAAACGACTCTGTATCAATATCGCTTTGTACATGACTATTTTCAAGCCATTTTCTTGTATTTTCTAAACTTATGGGTAATGTCTCTTGGGAACTGTAAGACTGCATTTTAAATAAACTTGGCGATTTTAATTCAGAAACAAATTCAGCTCTAATCCGTATTTTCTTCTATGATAAACTGATTTCCTTTGTTGGCTGAATCATATTAAACGTGTATGATTATACATATATATATGTGTGTGTCGAAGTGAATGTTCTTCCCCTGAGAAACAAAATGCAACATATAGCCCAAGTTACCATGTGTCATTGGTGTTTAAATGTGGGACACTTTAAAATTTTTAGGTCTTTTTAATGATGAGGAAAAATATATTTGAGACACACAAGGAGAAAAGATATTTTGTTCATGAAATGAATAAAGATATAACAGCATTTATTTTGATTTTGAATTAAAAATTGGTTTGAGAAAATTAATTTTTTAAATTAGTGTATTTGGATGATACTTATGAATCTAAACAACTAAAAATATATTAAGGTTACCTCTTCATTTTCGGTATTTTTAAGATTTTAAGCCACAATATCCAACGAAACTAGTTGTAATTTCAACATTTTGACTCCAAGCACGTCGTGGTTTTTCGATTTTTATTGTTTTTCTCTATTTTTAATAACTTTATTTTCGCTTGAGGTCAATTGTAAAATCAATGTTTTATTTTTATTTTCCAAAGTCGTCTTCATGGAACAACAATAAACAATAACAACAAAAATTTACTTTTTTTTAAAAAGAACAAGTAAAAAAGCTGCATGTTCGGGCCGAACTTTGAATACCCTCCAACATTTGGAACGAATTTGGCAATTTTCAAAAAATAAAATCCGTTAAAAATTCTGTTAAAATCCCAAAAATATCAAATGTAGCCGTCATATTAGGGTCTAAACGACGACGTGGACCTGCATAGGCAATTTTTGTCATAATCCATTAAAATATTCAAATGAGAAACTTGAAAAAATCGGTAAATAATGTTGCTAAAATCATCAATATATGACGGTTCTTTTATTTGGATCTAAATGACGACGTGGATCTGCATAGGCAATTTTTGTCATATTCCATTAAAATATTCAAATGAGAAACTTGAAAAAATCGGTAAGTAATGTTGCTAAAATCATCAATATAGGGCGGTACTTTTATTTGGGGTCTATACCAAAATACCACAGGCAATTTTCCGCAATTCCGGTGAATAATTTCAAAATCATCAAAATACCGGATATCGGGAGTTACCGTTACAATTATATCTATACAATATACACAATTTTCTGTCTTAGGCTGTAGTAGCTGTAGCTTTAAATACCAAATTTGAAATAATTCCGGTAAATAATGTCGCTAAAACCAAAAAAAGATATGTATCAAATTTAACCAAAGTAACATATAAAAGGATAAGGAAAGCATCATCCGAATCAAATTAGCAAAATTATTATAAACTTCCAAAATATATCTTTTAATTCAATTTTAAAGTTCTATTTCAGAACCTGCAAGAATCTTCTCTTTTTGCATTTTTTTCGATATCATACAGGGGAAAATCGGTTATCATAGTAAAAACTTTTACATTCTTGCAGTTCTGGAACAGACTAATGCTAGAAACACAATTGGAGCGAACGACGAATTTTTTCGCGGCGTATGTTCGTCGTCAAAAATAAAAAACATATGTGTATATGGAAGTGCACACAATAACGGCGCCGGCGAAAATTTCGTCGGTCGCCGCGAACTCAATTAGCTTTATTTCTATTTCATACGCCGGCGAACGGCGACAAAACAATACAAGGTGGCCATACTTGTACGAATTTTATGTGTTTTAGTGCATAAATTTACTTTTTACTTTAAAATTTGTTATGGTCACTCTACAATGTTATTCGTATAAAAAAAAAAACATAAATAATTTGATTATTTATTTGTGCACTTGCGCCTGAGTGAAGATGGATATCAGTGAATTTATAATAGAGAAGATGGACATAACTGAAATTATAAAGAATTATGAGTTCTTGTATAATTTTCATTGTAGTCAACAAATGAGCAAAAAGTAAACAACTTCATCAGCTGTTTTATAATTTCGTCGGTATTGTGTTCCATACGACGAATTTTCGCGGCTCATTTTGTCGCCGCGTAGGGCGAAATTCGTCGTTCGCTCCAATTGTGTTCCTAGCATAAGGTAGATCTAACAGGTAACCGCATCGGCGAATTGCTACAACAAAGCAACTTTTGTGGTCCCCTCAAATGTCAAAATTGGCATCTAAGGCGAAAAACATAGATTCGCCATGACATTTAAAGGTTGCGGCAAATTCGTTTCAACCAATCAAAAACGAGGTGTTTGTTTACATTTTATTTTGTGTGCCTCTCGTCGTAAAGGACGTCGTTTTTATTGTTAAAGAAATAAGAGTAAAATAAGTATTAATTGTAGTATTGCGATATTTTTTAAACCAAGAAACTTATAATGACTATATTTTACTGGTTTAAACCGAAAGTTTTCCGGAACTGCAAATGACAAGTGTCGAATTCTTGCACTACTTCCCGTGATGTACTTTGGGAATCTTAGATGTTGAGGCTAACTTAATTCTTAAAGCTGCACTCCATTCTAACCTCCTTCCTTCATTTTCTTTTAATTTTTTTTACTGGTTTCATTCTTATGCTAGGAACACAATTGGAGCGAACGACGAATTTTTTCGCGGCGTATGTTCGTCGTCAAAAATAAAAACCATATGTGTATATGGAAGTGCACACAATCACGGCGCCGGCGAAAATTTCGTCGGTCGCCGCGAACTCAATTAGCTTTATTTCTATTTCATACGCCGGCGAACGGCGACAAAACAGTACAAGGTGGCCATACTTGTACGAATTTTATGTGTTTTAGTAAATAAAGTTACTTTTTACTTAAAAATTTGTTATGGTCACTCTACTATCTGTTATTCGTATAAAAAAAACATAAATAATTTGTTTATTTATTTGTGCACTTGCGCCTGAGTGAAGATGGATATCAGTGAATTTATAATAGAAAAGATGGACATAACTGAAATTATAAAGAATTATGAGTTCTTGTATAATTTTCATTGTAGTCAACAAATGAGCAAAAAGTAAACAACTTCATCAGCTGTTTTATAATTTCGTCGGTATTGTGTTCCATACGACGAATTTTCGCGGCTCATTTTGTCGCCGCGTAGGGCGAAATTCGTCGTTCGCTCCAATTGTGTTCCTAGCATTAACTTGCTCTTAAATTATTTGAAATATTATAAAAAGGTACTTTTAGGGAAGACAACATAAACAAATTTGTTGTTGCATTTATTTAGGGCGAATTCTTCATTACAACAATTTGTTTTGATATTTAATGGTGCCGTCAGCTGGGCTGATGCGATTACCTAGTACATCTACCTTGTTCTGATGTGTACTAAAGGCCGATTAATCGGAAGTCGACTTACCTATCCCTATTCTCACAGCGGCTTATTATTAATTTTTTTTTGTTTATGTAGGGGGTCAATTTATTTTATACTAAAGTTATAGATAAAAGACAATAGAATTAGTTTAATAGTCATTATGAGTGAGCCAGAATCTGCCCAAGACTTTCATGCTACACGTTTAGAAGACAGCAGCAGCGGCGAAGATGACACAGATATGCATGAATCTGTGAAACATCAAGAGCAGGATGAATGTCCTCCAAGCACAAATACAAATACTGGTGCCGCTACTTCTAATGAATACGATGAAGATGAGTGGAGAGAAAATGAATTCGAAAATCCACCCGTTGATGGAAACATGCGTGTCGTTGCATCTCACTACAACGAACTAAAGGAGTCTGGGAGAACAGAACGAGTGAAATCCCGCATTTTTCATATGCGTAATTTTAATAATTGGATCAAGTCCCAGTTAATCTCAGAATACATAAAACGAATTAAAACTAATCAACGTATGGGTGATCCAATGCGAGTATTGGACATGTGCTGCGGCAAAGGCGGGGATTTGCTCAAATGGGAAAAGGCCATGATAACACATTTGATATGCACCGATATTGCCGAGGTGTCCGTGGAACAGTGCAAAAGGCGATATGAAGACATCATTCGAAGAGCAGAACACTCGAAATTTGCCCACAAATTTACCGCAGAATTCTTTGCATGTGACTCTACACTCGTACGGTTGCGGGAGCGTTTCAAGGATCCATCGCTCAAACTGAATTTGGTTTCGTGTCAGTTTGCGTTTCACTACTCTTTTGAATCATTGACACAAGCTGATTGCATGGTTCGAAATGCCGCAGAATGTTTACAACCTGGAGGTTTCTTCATAGCAACAATACCGGATGCATTTGAAATAATGAAACGTTTACGAGCTTCTCCTAATGGTCGCAGTTTTGGAAATGAAGTTTACAACATAGAATTTTGTTCGGATACAAATCCACCTCCATTTTTTGGTGCAAAATATCAATTTCATTTGGAGGGTGTGGTGGATTGTCCAGAATTTTTGGTACACTTCCCAACGTTAGAAAAGTTGTGTCGCAAATATGGCTTGAAGTTGGAAAGAAAAACTACCTTTGCCGATTACTTTAAAGAAAACATGGATAATGGTATGATTCCAATTAATCACTGACCTAACTAATTAACTAATCTCACCTTGCTTGTAGGCCGTAATCTTTTGCAGCGTATGAGTGGTTTAGAAACTGTATATCCAAATCGTGTTGGAAATGATGAACAGTATGAACATATCAAACGTTATTGTAAAGGCAACACTGGAAGGCCATATGGTTCACTTTCGAAAAGTGAATGGGAGGCAGCTAGTAAGTAATAGAAACTACTTGAAATGTCTGTGTTATTTGTTGCATTAGCTAGTCCAATTTTGACAATGTTTTTGTTACAAAAGCCGATTTCGGAACTTACTAATGCTACGCTTGCACAAAATGAAAGGTCTTTCAATTACATATTAATATAATTATTTCTTACATCTATTTCAGCTCTTTATCTAGTATGCGCTTTTCGTAAGTGTAAAAATACTTGGGACTCCCAAGGAAAGCCGGTGTTCGAGTTTGATTGATCTGTCTGTGCTTAAATTAAATAACTATGCCTTACATCGAACACTAGAGCAACCAAAACATTTTTGTTACAAATAAAAAAAAACAAAGACAAAAATGTAAATGTATGTTTTTAATATTTTTTTATTAATGAATGCAAGTCAGATCTACCTAATTAAAAGTTGGTTTTATTTCTAAAAAATCTATTATCATTCTTTTATTTAAATTAACAAAATATTACTTATTTTTTAAAAAATGAAAATTTACTGCAACAATATCAAATAGTGTCGTTAAGTAATTTTAATCCTATCTTCTTTTTGTAAAAGGGATTAATGGGACTGGGCATAGCATTCGGCTTCAAAAGCCCTTTGCCGGGTTTCTTTTTAGCATCGTAAGGTATGTTGGGCGAGCTTTTAATTTGCTGTATATACTCGGCAGGATTCTGTGAGGTGTTGTGTTTAAGCGCGATTTTAACACGTTTTGTGCCACCAGGCGTACTGGGAGTGTTTGCCGTTGATAACGAATGTTTTTTCGAGTTCAGGGGCGTGGATTGTTGACTAGCATTGAGACGACTCTTTGCAAGAGGATTTACTACCAAAACAGCGTTGGCTTTCTTTAATTGTAACTTGCGCGATGGTAGAAAATATTCGATTTCACCTTCGGCCAATGGTTCATCCCATTCGTTCAATGGGGTTGAAGTTAGTGATTTTTGCGACTTCTTGCTTTTAGGCGTAACCTGCTCATCCGGATCAGATATTTTCAAAACTTTTGGTTCTTTAGGTTTTTCTTTAGGAGTTTCTGGATGATCTTCATTTTCCGAAATTTTCAAGACATGTGTCTGTTTTACATTTTTTGGCGATCCATTAGAACCTTCTGCTAAACTTTCGGATTCTCCCTTTTCTTGTGTGAATACCTTTTCCTTTTTTGGTTTTTTATTCAATTTAGCATTGCCATTTATTGCAACATTTTCGTTTGCATTATTTTGTTTAGCTTTTTTCAATTTTTTGTTTTCGGAAAATGTGTTTTCTTTTCCATTTTCCTTTCCCTCTTGTGTGCTTTCCACATCTTTTTTGGATTGTTTATCTACTTTCTTTTCGCCATTTGTAATGCCTTCTAACGATTTATCTAATCGTTTTTGTTTCTTCTGTGGTTCACCCTCTGTACCGTTTTCTGTCAACAACTTTTGTTTCTTAGGCTTCTTTACCATCTTCTGGTTCGTGTCATCATTTTCCTTCTCTGTTATATTTTCATGTTTCTTTGCCTTTTTTGGTTTTATATCTCTCTCATCCAGCTCCTCTTCTATCCATCCAGCCATAAATGCTTTTTGAGACTTCTTCCTTCGTTCTGCCAGGTAATCCTTTGGCAAAGCCTTTTCCAATTTCTGTTCATAGTTGCTTTCGTCAATTTCATCGTAATTGAGTGATTTTAAAAGCTTTCTACGTTTACGCTTTGTAAGCTGTTTCAATTTCCTATCAACTCCATACAACTCATTCTCCAAATTTTCTAGTTGTTTGATTTTATCCTTAATTAGGGGCACATCAGATTTCTGGTCAAACCTTGGCATTGTCTTAATACCCAGAGGGAATTCACCATTTTGATATGTCCTAAATGTCTCCACGAGTTTCTTTAGCACCTTGCGACGTTTAGTAGCACATTCTTCTTTGTATAGGAAATTTTCCAAATCTTTAATGATTGGTTCAGCATCTAAGGGCAATACCGGCATAAACACATCCACGTTACCAGCACGTGGATCTAAATGTTTATTTTGATTGTCATTTTCTTCGTTTTCAGCCTGATTTTCATTGTCGTTCTCCAACTCCTCCCCGGCATCTTCTTCGTCGTCTTCAGATCCTTCGCACTTTTCTAAATCATCAATATGTTTGGTGGGGAATCCCATTTCTTTCCATGCATTGTACTTTTCGGAATATTCCCGGCCCAAATCGCTTTGATACAATAGATGATAGAACACTCTGGTGCGACAATGGGAAATCAGTTGATAATCTTTTTGTGTAGTTGTGAACGCAACAAATGGTTTCACAAACAGAGCCACTTGCTCTGCCGAAATATTCCCTTCAGAAACTTTGGCCAATTCTTCAAAGAAAATATCCAAATAGTGCATAGTCAAACCTTTCGCAACCACATTCTCGAAGAGAACAGTTTCGGTAGCATGCTTGTTGAAGATTTCGACCGCATCTTTACCCCAATTACTCGCTTTTAATATTTCGAACATATAACGTAGCATACGTCTAGTTAGCATCATAAATTTATCAATACGCCACTGATCGATGCCGAACCAATGAATACACATGGTGTTAAGGAATGCGCCAAAGAAATTCACACTCATTTCCAAATTTCCTTCAAAGCAATCCAGCAGTTTGCCATACTGTTCGGCCAAGTCTTCTTGCACGAGCGGTTTGTCGGAATACCACATATTATAGTAGAGACCCTTCCATATTCTCATAAAATCCTCTTGTTGAAAGGGAAAAGATGACTGGGAGCGTAGTTGCAGCCATCTGCGTAACTTTTTCATTTGTTTATTCCTTTTGTTAAGATCATTGCAGGCCAGTGATTTTACAATTTTCACTTCTTGAGCAATAATTTTGATTTCTTTTTGCACTTCATCCTCCTGTTCGGCACTGTCGTCGGCACCGCCTTCATTGTCCGATTCCAATTGTGCAGCAATATCCTCGGCGTTGAACAACTCACGTTTAGGTTTTTTAACCTGGCTCATTACTACCATTATTTGTTTGACTTGGCCAGTTAGTTTTATTATTATTTTTATTTATTAAAGAACAAGGTTTTATTTGGACACGGTACACCAACACGTGTTCTCTAACAATCAATACAATAAAATCGCCTAAAATTGGTGCGTTCAAGAGTTGCCACAGAGGCCAAATGCTGATTATGATTATAAGAATCGTAATGCAACGCTGTTTTATTGGCAACATTGTCCAACTCAAGAAATGTTTCTATATGCTCGTTTGAGGAACATGGAAGAATTTTCAAGTTCTGCTATTTTCGATATCATAAAGAAAAAACCGGTATAAATACACCAAGTTATTATTATATTATTATTAGTTTGATTGGGCCAAAAATTATGTAACACCTCGAAATATTGGTTTCCCAAATAAGATCTTTCTATCTCGCCGAGCTGAGTTGATCTAGAAGTGTATGTCCGTTCGTCTATCCATGTTAATTTGTAATCACTCTACAGGTCCTAATTATGGCTCGATCTTCACGAAATTTAGAATGGGACTAGGGATAGAATAGAAGCCCATTGCTTTTGGAGATGATTGCATAATATTTAGTGGTTAAAATAGACCAAAAACTGAAAAACCAATTCACGCGGAAGTTAGCATGGGGCTAAAGCTTAGGGCTGGGCAAAGGCTTCCAATTTTGATGGTCATCGGGTAATATTTAGTAGGTTAAATAGACCATAATATTTGTGTCAAATAAAAGTCAAATTTCGGATATATATAGCGAAATATATACAATGTGTATATACAAAGGAAGGGGATGTTAGCTAAAAGGATTATATCTCAGAATGGTTGTCCTCTTAGTAAAAATCTAAATCTATAAAAACTAAAAAAATCGCATAAAAAGATGCCAATAATGATGTTAATATAGATTTTGTAGTATATTGTAACATTTTTTTATTTTTTCATATTTATACCCTACAACACTATGTGTTGAGGGTATTATAAGTTTGATTGGGCCAGAATTTATGTAACACCTCGAAATATTGATTTCCCATATAGGAAAGTATATATGGATCTTCCTAGCTCGCCGAGCTGAGTCGATCTAGCTATGTATGTCCGTCTGTCCGTCTGTCCATGTTAATTTGTAATCACGCTACAGGTCGCAATTATGGCCCGATCTTCACGAAATTTAGAATGGAGGTGGGGATAGGGTCAGAATAGAACCCTATTTCTTTTGGAGATGATCGCATAATATTTAGGGGTTGAAATGGACCAAAAACTAAAAAAATTCTTGATTTTGCAGTTGCTCTACAGGTCGCAATTATAGACCAATCGACGCGGAATTTCGCATGTAGCTAGAGTTTAGGTCGGGGAAGAAGCCTACCAATTTGGGTGGTCATTGGATAATATTTAGCGGGTAAAATAGACCATATCTTTTGTGTTGAAAAAATTCAAAATTTTTCATTAAACCGCGAATATTTTAAATCCCGGCGAAATCACAAAGCCATGACAAGGTTACTTCTGATCTATACATTGATGTTAACATCCAACAAATATGATATATAGCAAAATATGTGCGATATATATGTCTATCAAAGAAGATATGCTTGAAAGATCTCTTATATGTCGAGAACGGCTGAACTGATTTCGACAGTTCTCATTAATTTAAAATGGCCTCTTGGCAGGGAAGAAAAAACGTCTAAAAAATTGCATAAAAATATCTCTCTAAAGATGAAAATATTGATTTTGTAATATTTTCTCATATTTTTTCAATTTTGTCATATTTTTGGCATATTTTCATTTTGAATTAAACATTTGGTAATATTTTTATAGCTAACAAAACTAAGTAGTTAGGATATCAGGATATCATATACAGATCGCATTTATGGCCCGATCATTATGAAATTTTGCATGGGGATAAGATGAGGGTCAGAATAGAAGCCTACTCTCTTTGGAGATAATCGCCATATATTTGGGGGTTGAAATGGACAAAAAAACTGCAAAATTGTCAGCAAGTCGTAATTATCGCCCGATCCTTACGCGCATTTGAATGGAGATTACCGGAAATTGCAAAAGCCAAATAGTTTTGGATGGCCATCCAAAAATATTCAATGTGTAAAATAGTTTGCAAACTTTTGTAGATGTCTCAAATCAAATGTCTGTATCTCATAGAGATGCGTTTCAGTCAAAAACCAACAATAAATGTTAATCTTTTGCCACTTCTGAGAGATTATAGGTCTTTGGGAAATATTGGTTCCAGATCTAGGAAGACCATTTACGTGCAACATCTACAAATAAATTGGAAATGAGCAAATTAGTTTAAGTTGCTATTATTCGAAAATTAGAGAACGAAATCTGATGGTTTTCTTTTATTATTTGTCACAATATCTTGTAGAATTCTTTCGAGTATCTCGCCTATATAAACTGTATCGTTTATTATAGTGTTGTAGGGTATTCAACGGTCGGCCCCGCTCGACTGTAGCCTTTGCTTACTTGTTTTTAGTTAGACTTGTAATATTGAAGTATACATTTTGTAATATTTTTTCACCTTACAACACAGGTTGGGGTTATTATATATAGATTGCAATTATCGACCGATTCTCACGAAAAATTTCACAATGGTAGGGTTAGGCTCTGAAGGGCTAGGCCTGTGCTCCGAGACATAATTTAAAAAGCGTTATCTTCCAAAATGGATATGGACATAAAGGGGCTTCTAACATATTGGAGTTTTGAAGGGTATCACATGGTCGGCTCCGCACGACTTTAGCCGTTTCTTACTTTTTTTTTTACTCAACTTGTAGGAACACGTAAAATATTATCTTTAATTTAAATACTAAAATGTATTTTATTTATTTATTTTTTTTTTTTAATTTCTGAATAGTCATTTCAAGATTTTTCGCGTGTGGCCCAAAATTAAATGCTGTAATTTATGAAAAAAAATTAGTTTAAATTAATAATAATGTAAACAAATATCACTACGATAACCCATTTTCCAAAATAAGTGGATTCTTGGAATATTATGTTACAAATATGTTACAAAATTACCTTCTGTTACAAAATTACCTTCAGGGATCTTTGATAATTTCATACATGATAAAGAAAAATCGATTATCGTAGTGAAATTTCTTACATTCTTGTACACTTTTTGAGTTCTTGGGAACACTGTTCGTAAAAGTAAATGTTACCATACTTTCTTTATTTGTTTTTGTTTTCAATAACAAGAATCAGCTGTTATGTGTACAATTTCTAGCCACGTTTGTTTATTTTTACTCTATTTAAATAATTAATGAATTTATCAATTAAATTATTTAATTCACTAAATCTTCAACTAAAAACTAAACGTTTTTTAAACATTGGAATTTCAATGGCCTGTAGTCGATATGAATATGTCAAGGATTACGAACGGGATGATAGTATACTACCAAATGTCTGGATTGTGATTCGTGTTGATGGAAAGGGGTTCCATAAATTCTCAAAAGTACATGATTTTGAAAAGCCCAATGATGAAAAAGGTAACGAACATTGTTACAAAGACATCTGTTTAATTAATTGACTTATAATTCTAGCCTTGAATCTTATGAACAATGCCGCTCAGACTGTGATGGAAGAATTTCGCGATATAATATTATCTTACGGACAAAGCGATGAGTATTCATTTGTGTTTCGCAAAGAAACTAATGTCTTCAATAGGCGATCCTCTAAATTGCTGTCATATGTGACGAGCCTGTTTACCTCCTCATATGTCATGAACTGGCCCAATTGGATGGGTGATAAGAAATTACAATATCCACCATGTTTCGATGGACGAGTTGTCTTATATCCTTCAGATCAAAATCTTCGCGATTATTTGAGTTGGCGTCAAGCCGATGTTCATATAAACAATCTATACAATACAGCATTTTGGAATCTAGTGTTAAAAGCCGGTTTAACAAATCAACAAGCAGAAGCGGAATTAAGGGGAACATTTTCAGCAGATAAAAACGAATTGCTGTTTTCACGATTTGGCATAAACTATAACGACCTACCTGCCATGTTCCGAAAGGGTACAATATTATTAAGGAAAAAGGTAGTAGTGAACAAAGACAATGCTAAAAGGCAATTAATTGTACCTATTCACGAAGATTTAATACGTGAAAAGTTTTGGAAAACTCACAGTGAGCTGTTGGGAAAATATAAACCAGGTGAATATGACGATGACGAAAGACCCAATGGCGACAAATTGCCTGAACTAATCTCACGACAAATAGCAAATATAAAATTGGATGATAAAGAAAGCTAGTATCTAAAACATATGTAAAACCAAATAAAAATAGCTTTATTATTAAAACCAAATATCTTTTGGCTTCTTATTTTATATAATAAAGTATAAGAAATACGCTATTTAAGATATGGTACTAAGTATAGAACTCAAATAAATTGTTTAATATTTGTTTACGAATGAATGCCAGTTTTATTGAATACTTATATAAACCCAAATAAGAAAAATTATTTTATTATTAAAACCCTCGGCCTCTTCTGTAAAAAAAATTAAAAAAAAAAATATGTCTGTGCCTTAAATGAGGTGCAAATGATAATTTAAGAAATAGGACTAGGCATGGATGAAAGTTAAATACATTTTTAAATATATATTTACAAATGAATGCAAGTTTATTAAATTCTTTCTTTCAATCATAGAAAAATGTGACTTCTACATCATTTTTTACGTATACCAAAATCGATTTTACGCAAATTTATCTATAGAAACTGTAAATCTACTTAATTCTTAGTACTATTCGTTCTTAATCATAGGCACGCTTCTAATAATCATCGTCGTCTTCGTCATCATCCTCTTGCATCTGTCGACTTTGTTGTACCGATGAAGCTTGCATACTCATCCACTGTTGTTGCTCCTCTTGGGCTTGTTCCTCTCTAGCCTTGGCAAAAAGTTCCTGCTGTTGTCTGAGTAATTCCTCCTCTGGTATGCCCAAATTTTCAAGACGCGTGCTTTGTCGACGCCGTTTTGCTGCAACTTCTTTACAATCGTTGAGCACCGCCTCTGCTTCCTGTTTATAATCTTTAAATCCCAGACGATCGAGCGCTTCCAAAACATGTTCGGCATTAATAGTTTTCTTATTTCTAACATTGCATACTTCATTAGCTTCGGAACTAATGAGGTGTATAAATTCAGAGCAGCAATTCAAGAGAAGTTCGCGACTTTCGTTTGCAACACGCACACATGGAACTAATTCCTTGATTATTTTGTTAATGCTAGCACGTGGTAATGTCAGTTCGTCATCTTCCGATGGTGGTGGACACAATTCATCCTGGGGATTGCTCATATTTAAAATTTAAACGTTGAGAATTTTGTTATAGAATCTTCGAAATTTTCTATTTCGTTTCAACGAAGCGAATATAAAGGCCAAAAAGCAATGCTTGATAAAAAATAAACAGAAAGCAAAGACTCCGGGTACTCTGTTGTTTACGAATGAGACATGAGAGAATTGAACATCTTCACTAAAGAGATCAGAACTATCGGGACTAGGTACGGCAAAAACGACTACAACGATAACTCAAAGATACACCCTGTGAAACAGGTTGGCTTTGTCGTATGGCGCAATAAATAATATAAGGCTGGAAATACATAAAGAGCATATTTGGCTGACTTAAGTCATCGGCTGGCTTCTTCGTAGATGAACAAAGGAGTTTTAGGTTGACTTAGTTCGATTTTGGCCCTGGGCTCCTTTGTTCATTTCCGAAGAAGCCAGCCGATGACTTAAACCAGCCAGATAAGCGCTTTATGTATTTCCAGCTTAAGGCAATTACTATGCCAATGGAAAAGACACAAATTTTTTGTTTCTATGGACAAGTAAAAAGTTGGAAATTTATTTCACATAATTCTGCATTCTCATGAAATGAAAAAATACATTGTGTAACGAAAATTATATATGAAATGTTGTTGTATTTTTACGCCGAAGCCCCGATTTAAGCTTGGATTTACTTTAGCCATAAAAAAAAACTTTTTTTGACTGGCTTAAGTCATCCGCTGCCTTCTTCATACAAAACAAATAAAAAATAATTAGTTCGGCCAGAACGAATTTTTAATACCCTCCACCTTTGGGTAAAGAAAAAAAGCGTTTTATGTATTGTCACCTTAGCACATATGCCAATTCATTCCAACATCGTTCGATGCGAACCAGAAACTAATGTACACAACAATTTTGTGGATTCTAATAATAATAATAATAATAAGATGTTAGTTCCTAGTTGCATGGGCAAATATGAAACTTCACATTAAAGTTGTAGATTTTCCCCTTTTCAATGTGTTATATGAAAGGAAGATTTCGATAGCTAGTAACTTGTAACTATTTTCAAAATTATTTAGTTTATAATTCAAAACAATACATATACATGCATGGCACAATTACAGAAGGCATGGTACAATAAAAAAAGGTAAGGTAGAGCTCCCAGCTGATTACAATTTTTTTCTAAGTGTGCCCGCCAATTTCTGCCAATTTTGTGTATGCATTTGTTGTTTTGAAAAATAAAAATGATTGAAAGAAACTTAAATTGCAATGTTAATATTACAAACCAAAAAATCCAGTCATTTAATTCATCTTTCGCGCTATTGGACTTATTTTTTGAACTTAACAAAATATATCAAATAAATGAAAACAACTTGTTGGATATAATTTTGAATAATTCTGACTGGAAGCGGGCATAGCCTCAGGAAGCGGGCATAGCTGTAGTTTTACGAACCTGTTCTACCTTCTTATTGTACAATGACAGAAGGTAGAACAGAGCTTTCCCCAAATACATTTTTTTCTTTTGGTGCCCTTATTCTGTCAAAACATATACACATTTTGTGTATGTGTGTGTATTGTTTTGAATATTTCAAACTTGGTTGCAAAATAAATGCAAATTTTCGACATTAATGGACGACAAATTGTATAATTTTGTGATAAAACTGTATTTCCTACTATTTTAGATTCCATCTTATGGAATAACCCCGAAATTCCATTCTTGTTTCGCGGGTTTTTCCCAATATAAAAATGTTGTAAAAAAATATTGAAATAAACAAAGCCAACTGTTGCATATTTTAAAGTCTATTTGACACTATAAGACTCTAGCACAGAGGTGCTTTCTTATTGAGCCATGCATACATGCAAACAATAAAATAATTGAATTCAGGTGATTGATATGCCCTACCAGAGGGCTGCAATGAGTATGATTGAGTAGGCTTGATCACACACAGTGGAAATACAATCAAACTCAATCAGTCGGTCAGATGTAACATGTTCATTCGAGTTGCTCAAGTCATACGATAAAGTTGTGATCAAACATGTATTGATCGAAGTTTTGTGTTCACAATCAAACAGCTCACATGAGTTATTTGTTTACGAACTTATGTTGAATTGTTCAAGTTAACGACATTGGCGACACTGTCGCTTCTGCAACTTAAGCTCATTTAATTTTGATTGCAACTCGCGCTTCCGATCCAATTTCGATATTGCAAGCGATGAGAAATTCTTTCTGCAGTATCAGCACCTGCATACTGGCGCGTGTTGGTCGAACGGAATCAATAGAACCATCGAGGCAACAAAGTTGGAAGGCAACCGGCAGTCTTGGCTTTGGCTATTTCGAGTACAGTTCATTAAATATTAATATCTTCTATGTAATTAATTATTTTGAGTATCATTAAAGTGTGAATTAATTATTTTGAGTATCATTAAATTGTGAATCGTTATAATTGTTAAAGAATTAAATATCCGTGTTTTATTTAATCAGGCGCAGTTGGAAGCGCCTTGGAATTAATTTTTTTATTCGCGATCGTGTAAAATCCTTTAACTGGCGCCCGAGCAGGGACCCTGACTTAAGTGCTTAGTGGTCCTGTGAGTTATAAATTAATTCACAAAATCTAACTCCTCCTTCGCTAATCCGGTATTCCTGATAGTTATCCAACCGAAACATATAACCGTAGGTTACCGAGGCGAAAGTGAAGTAAACCGTACCTCAGTAGGTATCCACGATCATAAAAGTGGATCTCCAAACCGGAGAAATACGGTCCTTCCGTGAGGAGTAAAAGGGTTTTAAACGGTCGCGTCGCGCTGCCTAGCCAAGGCTCACCAAAATATAAAAATTCAAAAAAGAATTGAAAATTAAAAAAGGATAAAATCCAAAAAAAAAAAAAATTGAAAATTCAAAAAAATAATAAAATTGAGAAATAAAAAAGTATATAGAAATAAAAGTATATAAAAAAAGAGAAAGAGTTGAATACAAAAATAAATGGAAAATTAAGAAAGAATAAATATAAAGAAGAATTTTTTATAAAAAAAGTAAAGTGAAGTGAAAACAAAAAGGATCTTCTTCGTAAAAAGAATTAAAAATTAAAAAATAATAAAATTGATATATAAAGAAATTTTTTTTATAAAAAGAAGAGAAGAAGAATACAAAAGAATAAATATAAAGAAGATTTTTTTTTATATAAAAAAGTAAAGTGAAGTTAAAACAAGAAGGACCTTCTTCATAAAGGACATAACAGGTACGTGAATATTTTTATTTTTCCCCCTTGTCAACAATTAGTAATGGAAGAACTTAGGGCCACGGTAACGACCATGACTGGAGCCATAAATCGGTTTATGGAACAGATGAAGTCGATAGAAAACAGGATAGGGACGATAGAAGCTAGTTTGAGCAACAATGCTTTAGGAAATGTCTTGGATAGAATAGAGCGTCTAGAAAATAGCCAGGTGGCCGCGATACCACCACTGGTCACCGACGAAGGATCTCTTCAACGACCGCGGACTGAAACAGAGTTAAAAGATATAAGTCGCCTCCCCGACAGTGTGAAAGAGTTAAGAACCTTTGAAGGCAATCCCACTCAGTATATTTCCTGGGTTCATTCAGTGGAAACTATACTGAAGGACTTTGAAATAGTTAGGGACAAACCTATTTATCGAGCAATTATACAAAGTGTCCGTCAAAAAGTTACGGGCGCTGCCGACACAGCCCTGGTATCCTACAATGTATTTGACAGTGATTGGACGGAAATAAAAAGAATACTTTCCCTGCACTACGCTGATAAACGGGATATTCAAACTCTGGAACATCAGCTCAACCAGCTGTCCCAGGGATCTTCAAGCGTAAATGAGTTTTATTCGACAGTCAACCATCAACTTTCACTCATCATTAATAAATTAAAAACAGAGTCCCACAGTGAGGAAACGATCAAAGCCTTAGTAGGAACATACAGGAATAGAGCGTTAGACATATTCATACGCGGATTAAAACCAGAGCTTTCCCGTATGATTATAATACAGCGGCCAGGAACGTTGCCTGAAGCGTATTCCGCTTGTTTGGAGTTACAAAATCTGACCATGAGAAATAACATAATTTATTCGAAGACGAAGGCTTATGATTCAATCTCCACAGAAACGACTTATCGTCCTGGGCCTTCAAGACCTCCAAAATCATTCCCTAAGCGATCGGGATGGCTGAATAAAAATTCTCAGCCTAGAAATTGGGAGCATAATAATAATAATTCTAAATTTCGGGTAAATGAACATGCGAATTATAATAAGCCAGCGTTACCTCCACGGTATCCGGCCATAAAACACGAACCAATCGATATTGATAGGACAATACAATCTCGTCGCGTAAATTACATTAACCATCCTAGGACAGCTGAAAAAAGAGGCGCTTATGAAGAAAGAACAGGGCATAAACAGGCAAAACTTTATCACATAGAAACTTTTTCTGACGAGGACCTCATGGCTGAAAATGGGCTGGAGAGAGACTCTTGTCAGGAAGAAACTGTAGGCGAAGTAAATTTTATGGGGGAAGGCCATCAAGCTTACCCTATATAGAATACCCTTCTGTTAATGGCGGTACTTTGTGTTTTTTGATCGACACGGGTTCTAACAAGAACTTTTGCAACCCACACTTATCACATGGTAGCATACTATTAGAAAAACCAATAAAAGTTCGATCAGTGGGAGGAGATATTAACATAGATAGGAAAGTAATTGGACCATTTTTTAAATTTTTAGGGATAAGTGAGCCCGTTGAGTTTTATGTTTTGCCAACGCTTAAAACCTTTGATGGTATAATAGGAGACGACACCCTTAAAGAGTTAGGTGCTTTAGTTGATAGAAAGGAGAATGTTTTAGTTTTGAAAAATTGTTTTAAAATTCCATTAAAAGAAAAAGTAACAAATGAATCAAATTATGTATTAGGCGAAGAGTATGCACCAGAGGTCAGGAAAAGAATAGAAAGCCTCATTGATAAATACAAACCACTTTTTGGACCACTTGATGGTAGCGAACTTGCCTCGACAAACGTTCAAGCAGAAATAAGGACAACTACGGAGGAACCAATATATACTAAAAGTTATCCTTACCCAGTCTGTATGAGGGAAGAGGTAGAACGACAGATACAGGAATTACTTTCGGAAGGAGTTATAAGACCTTCAAAGAGTCCTTACAATTCACCTATTTGGGTAGTGCCCAAAAAACCTAAACCTAATGGTGAAAAACAATACCGAATGGTAGTGGACTTTAAACGCCTAAATTCTGTGACAATTTCAGATACCTACCCAATTCCGGACATTACGTCGACTTTAGCTAGTCTAGGTAAATCAAAATATTTTACAACGATAGACCTTACATCAGGCTTTCATCAAATATCCATGAAATCAAGGGACATACCAAAGACTGCTTTTTCAACGGCAAACGGTAAATATGAATTCTTAAGATTGCCTTTTGGCCTTAAGAATGCGCCTGCAATATTTCAGAGGATGATAGATGATGTCCTCCGTGAGTATATAGGAAAACTCTGTTTTGTATACATTGACGATATAATAGTAATTGGAGAAAATATAGAAAATCACTTGAGGAATATAGAAATTATTTTTGGGAGACTTCGCGAGGCTAATCTTAAGGTGAATCTTGATAAAACACATTTCATGAAATCGGAGGTGGAATTTCTTGGCTATATCGTTGGCTCTGAAGGAATCAAACCGGATCCAGCCAAAGTAAAGTCCATTGAAAATTTGTTACCCCCCACGAACTTGAAAGAGTTGAAAAGCTTTTTAGGAATGACTTCCTACTATAGGAGATTTATTCGAGATTATGCTAAAGTCGCAAAACCCCTTACAAATCTTACAAGAGGCGAATATGCCCAAGTAAAAGCCAGTCAATCCAAAAAGGTGCCAATTACACTAAATAACGAGTCCTTGAAGTCTTTCGATAGACTGAAATCTATGTTAACTACAGCAGAGCTACTATCTTTCCCTGACTTTGAGAAGCCTTTTAACTTAACAACGGATGCCTCTAATACCGCGTTAGGTGCCGTTCTGTCACAAGGCGAAGTGGGAAAGGATAAACCCATAGCATACATATCTCGGTCTCTCAATAAAACTGAGGAAAACTATGCCACGAACGAGAAAGAGATGCTGGCCATTGTATGGGCCCTTGATAATCTCAGAAATTACTTATACGGGGCAAAGAAAATCAGGATCTATACTGATCATCAGCCTTTGACGATTGCACTAGGGAATAGGAATTTTAATGCCAAATTAAAAAGGTGGAAGGCACGTATAGAGGAATATAACCACGAGTTGATTTATAAACCTGGTAAATCAAACTATGTGGCTGATGCTCTTTCAAGGTTAAAGACCGCTTCACATCATTTAAAAGAAAGTTAATACGGACCTCATGCAGTTACTTAAAAAACACATGGCAATGCAAAAATGAATAAAAGAAGGCAGTGCCCAAAAAAATATAGAAAGGGAGATAGAATATATGTAGCTATTAAAACCATCAAAGGAAAAAACAAAGCGCTATATAGGAAAGAAATAGTTGAAAAAGACAATAGAGTAACGGTGTTGACAAGGAGTGGACGAAGGATTCACAAAGAACATATAAAAAATTTGAATAGTAAAAGTCCAAAGAAAAATCTAACTTTATAATTATTTTTGATCCTTTTTGTTTCGTTCACGTAAAGTATACATCTTGCATATAAATACACAAAAGATTACGTACTAAAAATGAATAAAATAAAATGGAACAAAGTAAAATGGAACAAATTGTACGAGTCAAATTGAGAATTAAAAAAAATTGTACGAATCCATTGAGGAAAAAATAAAATGGGACAAAATGTATGAGTCCATTGAGAATTATGAATATAAGACAATAATGAATAATTGAGGATAACTACCATTAACAAGAGCTTTCCTGTAAGTGGGATGGATAAATCGTACCCTAATAGGTTGGGGGGAGGCATGCTTGCTCCCGACTAAACCGGACCAATACGAAGTCCCCATGGTACGTTCGAGAAAAAGGTCAGTTTCCAAAACTAAAGGCTACTTCTACAGAAATCTCGGCGGAAGTGATTGATACTGATCGTAGAATGCAAACATGGTCCATGGCTTAAGAGACCATTGATTGCTCATCTACTAGAAAGTTGATAATAACTCTGCTATTGAAGATTGAGAAAGAAATAAGCACATTAAAAAAAAGAGAAAATATGAAAGAAATAACACAAAGAAAAGAAAGAATGAATAAATATACTAAATGCTACTACTACAGAAATCTCGGCGGTAGTGATTGATACTGATCGTAGAATGCAAACATGGTCCATGGCTTAAGAGACCATTGATTGCTCATCTACTAGAAAGTTGATAATAACTCTGCTATTGAAGATTGAGAAAGAAATAAGTACATTAAAAAAAAAGAAAATATGAAAGAAATAACACAAAGAAAAGAAAGAATGAATAAATATGAATATAAAAATTGTATATACAATACAAAAAAATATAAGTAAATTAGCTCAGATCGGTTAGCTTCCGGATGATGCACTAAACCATGGTCTGGCGAGTTGCATCACGGGCTACAGATGCGACGGCGGCATGGTATTAGATCATCATTTAGCGTTCAAAGTAAACCAAGGAAGTATCCATATTCTGGTTCATAAAGAAATCTCACATATTACTGCATAATTGCAACAAAAAATATAATCGCATCTAAAAAAAAAAAAAAAAAAAAAAAAAAAAGTATTTCATATACAAAAATCTAAATTTAACTAATTATCATTAACACATTTCATTGTCATATCACCGCCTCATCCCTATTGACATAACTACATTATACTATTTTCAGAAATTATATTTCTTTATAACCATGCATCTCGGGTCATTTTTCCTCATTGCATTCAACCTGATTGGTTTTATAAACGGTTTACAAATCTACCAGTACAAAACATCGCTGGTTGCATTAAAAATTGGTAATGGATGGATAGTCGATGGTAACTTCAAGATAATACATGTCATCAACTTGAAACAATACATAGATGCGGCAGCAAATATCTCGTCTCTTATTGAACGAATTCATCTTATACCACATATTGCAGATGCAGGAACGCCTTAATGAGTTGATGAATGTACAAAGAAGAACGCTTAGGTCAATCGATTGGATCGGATCAGCGTGGAAATGGCTTGCTGGAAGTCCTGATTCAACAGAACAATATACTACGGAGCCAAGAAAATATCATCATAAATAATAATGAACAATACAGAATTAATGAAGAGCTTGGGCGGAAGACGAACCAGGTTATCAAGAAGATCATAGAATTAATTACCAAGATAAATAATATCACGAGTGGTAAAGATTATACCTTTATAGAACAAGGAACCATCAACGAGGAAACTAAATCTCCCAAAGCTACGTGTCCAGCTACCCTCTATAGATTCGCAGATCTGCGGGACGCAGATATTTAAGGAGGGAGGAGTTAACGACATTGGCGACACTGTCGCTTCTGCAACTTAAGCTCATTTAATTTTGATTGCAACACGCGCTTCCGATCCAATTTCGATATTGCAAGCGATGAGAAATTCTTTCTGCAGTATCAGCACCTGCATACTGGCGCGTGTTGGTCGAACGGAATCAATAGAACCATCGAGGCAACAAAGTTGGAAGGCAACCGGCAGTCTTGGCTTTGGCTATTTCCAGTACAGTTCATTAAATATTAATATCTTCTATGTAATTAATTATTTTGAGTATCATTAAAGTGTGAATTAATTATTTTGAGTATCATTAAATTGTGAATCGTTATAATTGTTAAAGAATTAAATATCCGTGTTTTATTTAATCAGGCGCAGTTGGAAGCGCCTTGGAATTAATTTTTTTATTCGCGATCGTGTAAAATCCTTTAACTTTCATAATGGGTCGATCATGTATGATGAGTCTGATCGGTTTTATTTATCCTAGTTAAGTGAGTGATTTGATTTGATTAAAACACAAATGTTCGAATCTGAGCGAAATCATGATTGTAATTTTACTAAGGATTTCATAACTAAAAGCTGTTCCCATTAAAGAAATTGGTGCAATTTATATTTAATAATCATACAATTTTTTTATTTTATTTGGGTTTTTGGTATGTTAGACTTCAGTAACTTATTAAAAAAAAAAACAAAATTAATATTTTTAATAAAGAAACACATCTTTGGTATTTAGTAAACTAAAAATGTTTAAATATTTTTTTTTACAATATTGGTCAAGATTTTTCACAAACTTCGACCTTTTTGTTTACCTACATGTTTGTAGTTTCTACTTGCATCAATTTCGGTCACACTACCACAATATTCTTCCATTTCAAATATTAAAAAAGTCAAAATAAACTGCCCCAACTTGATTGAATGGTTGAATAAACAATGACGCTGGGCGAACTCGATTCAAAGAAGACAATTACGGTTGTGATTGCTCATTTACATTCATGTGTTCGATCAACTCATGATGCTGAACACATCAAACCGTCTGGAACACTCATGTTTGATTGTGAGTGAAGTGATTCAAACTGAGCGTTCGATTCGATCCGAAGCGAAAACGGTCATTTCATTCAGATCAAACTAAACGACAGCATCAACAAAAATCATGTAAGAAACCGAGTGTGCTTGAATTTTTGCATGCTCGTTGCAGGCCTCTGTGCCCTACCTTGGAAATTATTGTACCATCGGTTCTAATACTGATATATGGTATGTTCTCGATCTGCAAGAATGTAAACAACTAAAATGACTTTATGATATCGAAAAAATTGTAAAAATATTAGATTCTTGTAGGTTTTCAAATGGAGCAAATGGCGATTTCCAATATCGACAATGACCGCAAAATGTTCATATAAAATATAACAGCAATTTGACAACATTCTGACATTTAGATAGACAATAGCAATACTGGCTTCAGAATGAATTATAAAGTATATATGTAAACAATTTTGCAATATCTCATCTCCTTTGTTCAGTTTCTTAAGTGGCTTTTTAAAGTACTACTTGAACTACCTAGTTTAATATTTCGTGGTTCGAAATTGTATCCCCTGATGTCTTTCATACAATTATTTTCGGCTTTGCGTTCTGCTTTTATTTTGATAGTAAAGTACATTGTTATGCATTCGTTCACGGTGTAGTACAATACCCAGTTGCAGTATTAGGTATTGAGTATTGACAGTAAATATTAATAGTTTTGGTGAACATAACATACTGATAAAAGTTATATTTATTAGTAAGTAAATAACGTTTGTTTTTTCCACGTTTATTTAAAAAATATTGTATTATATTTACTGTTATTTTGGGGGAAGAAATTCAGATCAATGAACATTCACCGTTAGCCGGCTTGACATTTGACAGCAGATACTTTGCAAATATTTCATGCCCAAAATATCATCGCTGCCAATTCCACCTATCTGACTTACATAAGAGTAGCCTCTGTCAGTGTGTCAGTCGTGTCGTGAAAAATTCTGGTAAAAAAATTTCAATCTGTGTTTTGCATAATCAATTTTTTTTTTTGTTTGGAAGAAAAATTACCTAATTAAACGAATTTTACTGTTTTATTGCATTTTAGCCAACCACACGGAACCTTCGAGCGATAAACAAAATGTTTTCCCAACGTGCTGCAACTTTATTGGTCCCTTTGGCCGTTGAGGCTACTTTGCAGGCTCAACAACAGCGTGGTATGGCTACCTTGAAAGCCATTTCCATTCGCTTGAAGTCCGTTAAGAACATTCAGAAGATTACGCAATCCATGAAGATGGTATCAGCTGCCAAGTACTCGCGTGCTGAACGTGACTTGAAGGCTGCTCGCCCCTATGGTCTTGGTGCCCAACAATTCTTCGAAAAGACCGAAATCCAATCGGATGACAAGGCTGAACAGAAGAAGTTGTTCATTGCCATGACTTCTGATCGTGGTTTGTGCGGTGCTGTCCATACCGGCGTTGCCCGTTTCATTCGTAATGAAATGAACAAGGATTCCTCCAACACCAAAATTATCTGCGTTGGTGACAAGTCACGTTCCATTTTGTCTCGTCTTTATGGCAAGGATATCTTGTTTGTCGCCAATGAAGTTGGCCGTTTGCCACCCACATTCATTGATGCTTCTCGCATTGCTCATGAAGTTATGAAATCCGGTTACGACTTCACCGAGGGCAGCATCGTCTACAATCGCTTCAAGTCTGTTGTGTCGTACCAATGCACCACACTGCCCATCTTCAGCTCGAACACAGTTGAAAAATCCGACAAGTTGGCTGTCTACGATTCCTTGGATGCCGATGTTATCCAGAGCTACTTGGAATATTCCCTTGCATCTCTCATTTTCTACACCATGAAGGAGAGTGCCTGCTCCGAGCAATCTTCTCGTATGACTGCTATGGACAACGCTTCCAAGAACGCCGGTGAAATGATTGAGAAGTTGACATTGACATTCAACCGCACTAGACAGGCTGTCATTACCCGTGAATTGATTGAAATTATCTCCGGTGCTGCTGCCTTGGATTAAACATCCAATTTTGCTGCTACTAGCCAGCCTTAGGCATAATGTAATTCGAAACAAAAATCCATAAATATAATTTTAAACGAATTCCAAATTCGAAAAAATTCTATGCCAAACATTGACTGCAAATTGCCATCATGTTTTGGTTAATAATAAATGATTTATTCACATGAGAAACAAAATACACTGAGTTATCACCACGTAAAGTTTAAATAAATATAACATGAAATGTGTAATACACCTAAAACAAAGAAATTGAATTATTTCCAATGCTGTGGTTATAGTGAAATGTAAATACAATATGATGTTTTGGATGGGTAGTATCGGTATTACTATACCATATGCATTTTTTGTGAAAAACTGCTTAGCTGCTTTAATATTTTATATGGAAATTAGTTGGGACAATAGTGAGCATATCATTTGTTATATAAGAATTGCAGAAATTAATTCATAACATATCTTTGCTAGATTTTTGCAAATGTTTTCCACTTTACTAAATGTTTGCTAATAACTATCCCACACCACTCTGTGGTTAAGGTTAAGAATAACCCCTTTAGCATGCAAGTAGGAATCGAAATACCTAGAAAAACGTTTACGTTCATGTTCAGAGAATTGACCTATTGAATTGGAGGTATCCGAAGGAGTCGTTGCATGGGAGCTGCAGTAAACAGTGGAAATACCGGGCGAGAAAAAAAAACTGCAACAAAAAGTCAAAAGCCATAATTTTTACGTTTTTTAAAATTTATTGAATGAAAGCAAAAAAAGTCGGAAATAGCATCAAATTTTAGAATGAGTTTAGATTTGTTCGAATTTGTCACCTTTGGCACGAATGACGGCCAATGAAGCCGTCTCACGCTGCCCGAATGTTGCTCTGCGGTATTTTGGCCCATTCCCGGGGAAGCGCTTGCTTGAAGTGATCGATGCTTTGGTATTTTTTGGTGCCAACCTGGTTTTCCAAAATACTCCAGACACAATAGTACAACGGATTGGTATACGGAGATTTTGGTGGCCTGGAAATGAAGCGAGGAAGCTTCTTGGGTGGCACGTGCTGAGTCCTGTTGAAATGTCCAAGGTCTGTGGCCAAAATGTTTGCGTGCCCAAGACCTTAATACACCCTCCAGAATATTTTCGCGATAATATTCGGCATTTATTCTGAAGCAACGGTTGATTAATACGAGCGGAGAGCGACCATCGGCTGTTATGACAGTAGTCTGAAGTTGGTTCCAGTTTTTTTTTTTGTCCGTCCGATTCTCGTGGCAACAGAATAAATGCCGAATGTTGTCGCCAAAATATTCTGGAGGGTGTATTAAAGCCTTGGGCAGGCAAACATTTTGGCCGTAGACCTTGAACATTCCAACAGGACTCAGCACCATCGCACTGAGAACGCGCTTTCATTCAATAAAATTAAAAAAATGTAAAAATTATGGCGTTTGACTTTGTTGCAGTTTTTTTATCTCACCCTGTATAGATACATATAACATAAAATCATCTTAATTTTAAACAGAAATGTATATATGATCCCACTTCCACCAACATACACAATAAAACACCAGCTTATTAAACAGTCTATCTGTACTTTAGCACATATATTAAAATAAAACTTCATATAAATCATTCAGTTGGCATTATAAAAAGTTGGATTTGTGTTTTCTTTTTATTATTTCTTAAAATTACTACTAGGAATATACATAGTATGGAACAAACTATAACACACAGAAAAAGTACAAATGATAGAAGTGGACAGATGTTTCAAAGGAAATGAAAACGTAATATACCTAGTGTTGTAATAAAAGCACTTTAAAAAATGATAAGGATGTGTTTTAGGTTGAAAATGAGCAATTTACAATCGCTTAAATATTTGTTTGTCATAGGGTAGAAGGGGAGTTTGTTTAGAAAATATTGTTGGTTTTTGTGCCACACAAATAATTTGTATAAATTTGTTGTTTTTGTATTTTAACAATTTCATATCCTTTTTTATTGAATTTTATTCCCATTTTATGGTTTGTTTTGTAAAAAAAATTAAATAATTTGTAGATTTTATTTTTTCGCTTAACAGTTTTAGGTCAAATTTTAAAACAAATACAAACACAACAGAATACAATTAAATTATTTAAAAAATATAAAAACTGAGTGAATTTTTTCGTCGTGTTTATAAGTTTTGTCTTCCTCTTCGTATCTTCTTTATAAATATAAAGTTCACAAACCAATTAAAAGTATATTAATAAATGGTACAAAATAAAGAAGAATTTTATGGATGATGCACATGGTGGTTGAGGCTTTCATTGAACATCTTTCACTTTGTCGTCTACCATTTCTTTTTGTGTTCGTCCATAGATACACCACCGGGGCCCAATGATACAATCATCAATAAACCACCAATAACCGATAGGGTCTGCAAAAAAATTGTTTTTGTAATATTTAAAAGTTTGTTACGGTAGCAGTTTTATGTCTTTAATTTTCTTACCTGGAAGAAGTCATATTTAAGAAAATCTCTGAGAGGCTTGTATGAAGGAATGGTCCACCACGCGTTATGGTACAAATTTAAGATAGTCAAGAGGGCAACCAAAATCAGGGCGGACAATTTTGTTTTGTAACCAATTGTTACCAAAACCATCAAGATTGAGCCCACAATGTCTTGAAGAATCTGAAAAAATACAAATATAAAATATATATTATAATGCACAAAAACAAGTTAAAAAGTATTTGTCGGTTTAGCCGACAGATGAATACCCTCAGCCAATGTACGATTAATTAAAATATTTTTTTGGTGTAACACCGAAGTATTCCGTTTTCATACATCATCTAATACAGATCGAACATTTATATCCAATTTATTCAAAACTTTAACCCTTTGTGGTGGAGGTACCAGAAGTAATGGTCCGATTTCTACCGCCTTTATTACATATCCTGTGTTGATAGATATATTCATATGTGCCAAGTCTAAATGAAATCGGATGTTTATTTCGCGTTTTATGGGCTTCATGAATATTCAAAATGTCGAACTTTTGTGTGTGGAGGTTCCAGAAGGAGTGGTCCGATATATTCCATCTTAACGCCCAACCTTGGGTTAATAAAATTATTGGGATGTGTGAAATTTGAAGACAATCGGACTCTTACATCACATTACTGATGGTATAAAAAGACACTGAAAGTATATTAATAACTGTGACCATACTTACTTGCAAAAAGCTTAGCTCAAAACGAATCAGTGTAATAAACATAAATGCAAGCAAGATACGTCCAGCGAGTTGCATAACATTTTTAGGTTTATTGTCACCCAATGTGGGCACACCGGCGAAAAGGCTTCGTCCTTCGACGCGCGACTCTGCCAAAACCAAGAGAAGTGCACCAATTAAAGCTAAATTGCGCAGCAAGAATTGAATATCCCAAAGAATGGAGTAGGCAATTGTCTAAAAAGAATAGGCATTTACATTAAACTTTTAATTGTTCAAATATTCAATTTTTAACATTGACTTACCTGCAGAACTACGATGAAGAACAGAATACCAACAGCAATGTCAACCTTAAATCTAGCAATGACCATAACACAGCCTCCCAGTTGTCCAATTAAGTTAACTAATACAAATACAGTAGCCAAAAATTTGCCACAACCCCAACTCATGTCCATGTATTCGCGTTGTTCATTCCATTGGAAGTACATACGAAGACCATCTTCGAAAAATGTAGCTATCAAACATAGACGGGCTACTGTGGGCAGGATGTTTTTACCGCGTCGAATGACCTGAAATAAGAAAATTTGATATTAGGTATGTATGGGTGATTTTTAAGAGCTATGAGGAAGTTTTTTAAAGCCAAATAAAACAAACACATAAACTTTATAAAAATTTGAATTGCTAGTACGGTTCATATAATTTAATGTTTGAAGATTGTTTCAGGCAAATGTTGACCAATTTTGACATACTTTTTCCTACATTTCCGTTGAAGCGCGCTCCTTTGTGTAGACATTAAGCTTAATATAGCCCCACAACAAAATAGTCTAAAGGCGATAAAACACACGCTCTAGGCGGACAATTGACTGGTCCTGAATGAGAATTAATATGATAACCGAACTCGCCATTGTTAAGCGTGCTGTGCGGCATGTAGCACCGCCTTATTTTGACTTCATGTCATACTCCTGTTGTTTTGGCAAAAAGCTTGATATCATCTCACTGTAGCAATCACTATTACCAGTTAAGTAATGACTCGCAGTGTCCTTAAAGAAGTAGGGTCCAATGATGCCACTAGCCCATAAACCGAACCAGTCTCTGACTTTTCTGGATGCATTGGTAGCTTTTACAATGCTTCTACCAGATCATCACTTCGATGAAAAAAAGGGATATGGGGCCAACTTTCCGAGAGCCCATTCATCAAAAATCAACTATATGATACCCTAAACCAATATGCATATTTAGTAGAGTTCCCGTAACAAAATAAATTATTTGAAGTAGATCATACCACCTATCAACATTTGGATTTAGAGCAGTTACATTTTGTTTCGGAGGAAACTAATGTATGGGAGGCATATCCAATTCTGAATCGACTTTCACTAAATTTGACGGAGACATTTTAATCTTTTATACCTAATAAGATTGTTATAGAGTGCAGGATATCACTTCGAGAAGGTTTATATTGAATAAATATATATCGGAGGCAAGTTCCACAAAATGGAAACGTACATCCCGAAATTCACCCCATTTGGGCTGATATTATATGGAAGCTATATCTAAATCTTAGCCGATCTCGATGAAATTTAGTAAAGGTATTTTCGAGCTCTATAAGATATCTGGTACCAAATATCATTGTTGTCGAATGCATATTACGAATGAGAGGGACTTAAACACCAAATCGGATGAAACATATATATGGGAGCTGTAGCTATATCTGAACCGATTTTCACCAAATTTGATGTACTTGCTTCTAGCCTGAATTAGGTTGGATGTGCCAAAATTCAGGTCATTTGGACTTATATTGGCCATTTGGTGCACAATTAATCCGAAATCGGTTAAAGATATATATGGGAGCTACATCTAAATCTGATCCAATTATCACCAATTTCAATAGGTTTCGTATCTTCGATTACATTCGCGGACCCAATTAAAAAACTAATAAAGTTTTTTCACAATGAATATTTTTTGGTGCCTAACAAAAATTTATCACTTTAAATGTAATAACGTCTTTTACAGCAAAACTGGTAGTCAGATGGGTTTACAGTGTGACCTGTTCTCATCTTGACCTAAGTTATAGCCCATAGAAAAGCACAACGTAAAATTGGGCATAAACTCATCAATTGCTTTGTTTGCACATGCATCATTCTCAAAAGGCACGAGTCTTACATCAACACGTCTATCTTCAACCTTTGTAACAACTCAAATACATCATCGAAAAATAAGTTTCACACAAGTTTTGATGATCTTCTATTCCTGGTTTGAAGTCGATAGGATGCCTTCTAGAGATTGCATGCAAAGTGGATCCATATTTTAATATAACTGCCACATAACGGTCTTGATTTAGGGTATTTAAGCCGTGGCTTTGCACATTGTAGGCTATAATTCAGCGCATTACGGTTTGAACGATAAAATGACCAATAAAGATCAACAGCATTTTGCACATCTCAATATAATAACAACTCCACAGTTAGTTCTTGTAAATGACTAAGTAACACTCTCCATCCATTACTTAATGTAGTATTTAATATTCTTTATATTATTTTCGCGGGAATAACGAATTACACTCTCTTAAATAGTTATCACAGTAGACCCGAAAAATTGTTTTCTTAAACAAAAATTGTCGATTGTTTACCTTGTCCATGGTTCACAAAAAATGAGGCAACTATCATGAACTCTTTTCCAACACACGTCTCCAAACAATAAATGATGCGAAACAAATTGAAACCATACATATCGAAATCTTTAAATTTTTAATGGGAACCAGCCAAGTCATTGAATAACATTGGTTATCTAAGATTCATAGACAATTTTCAATTTTAAACAATCATAAGTAGACACAAAACAACGGTTATCTGAGTTCAATGGTATTTCCACAAGCGATTCGTCGTACCGAACACACGCAAACAAACATCAATACAAGCTTTTCGACCTTTACCGTGTAGTCAGTTACATGCATGAGGAACGGTTCGTACTATCATTTGTTATCGGTTAACCAAATTCAAGGTGAATTTTTACAAGAAGTGGGTACATAAACATGATCTATGTCAATTGCCATGACTTTCATAGGTTACAATATTTTGAGAATGTCATTGATAAGGTTATTGTTTGTAATTGAAAAAGGGTAGGTTTTGTATGAATTTAAATATAATTGTGTAAAGCAACATTAAAACAAAAGCTTTAAATTTAATTTCTGTTTTAAGGGAAATACCTAAAAATTTATTGGAAGGTATGCCCTAAATCTTATCTTTTCCATACACAAGTAGCATTTGTTTTATTGATAATGTCAGCATCTAGTTCTCATTTAAGTAATTTAAACAACCGTGGCAATATTCTGCCAATACAATATTACTATCAAATGGTGATAAGACGTAATTCACTAAGAGTAAACTTTGATTTGGTTATGAAACCATAGAAGCTGAGAGCATTTCTCTTCAAATCACCCTTAAGAGACAGATGGAAGATGGCTTAACTTGAAAGACATTAACAAAATAAATTTAATAACAATTAACCCACATATACAAATGTATTTTTATTTTCTTCATTCGTTCGTTTTACCTGTTGTTTAATTCATTCGCAAGACATCAAATAAATGCCGGTCTTAACAATAACACAATATGTACCGTAATTGTTGTTTAACATACTCTACTTCTCTTATTTATTTATGGAAATAAAAGACAACGTGTTCAAGAATCATGACGTGTCTCGAATTTTGTTTCTTTCTCTCTCTCTCACTCACTTTGTGCTCATGTTTGGAGTTTGAAAGTGAAACTTAAAAGTTATGCTGTTGCTGCTGACTGATTCGATTGAGTTGTGTATGAAAATGTTGTTTTTTCGATTTTTTAAAGATACTATTCAAAAAATACCAGGTTATGTTGGAGAACTGATAAAGATGGCTTATTGAAATATTGAACACGTAAACATATTAGAATTTGTTGTAAAACCGCTATATCTAACATTTGGTTAATTTCTTAACATTCGAGGAGAAACACGTTCGCATGTATGGTAACCTAAACATGAGGAAATTGAAAACAGGTTTACATCCGAAACATGCACTATTGACATTTGTTGCATTTTTTTAGACACAAACATGAAATGAACAGTGGTTTGGCATAAAAAGTAGTTGAAGAGTAGACAAAACAACTTGTATAGAAAACTTATAATATTACATAAATGTACGTAGGGTGTGGCCCTAGGACCCGGGTCCCCTTTGAGATGGTTATTACTCTGCATTGTTTGTACATTTTATTTATTTATTCATATTCATTTTAGTAATACTAGGCCTACAAGACCATACAAACATATTACTTAGCATATAAATTTTATATCGAAAAGTTTTCTTTTTTTTTTTTTGACTAGGTCCCCCTCGAAATGGCTACGAAATGTATTGTAATTGAACGTCCGTGAACTCTTTACAGATAACTCAAAATATCATACTTGTGTTAGATCTCTATTTAAAAATCAGAAAGATTTGTTCTCAACTAAGACTCTAGATGTCGATTTTCTGTTGATTTTTAAAATTTGTTCATTATTTTTTGGACAAAATTGCCAAAGAAAACATTACACATCGTACTAACTTTTCAGCTGCACCAGTTCGATGCCAAAAAGGATAATAGGCATTCCCAAATTCAACTGCTTCTCTCAAAACATTATACCAACAGTGGATTCCATATCAAATATCAGAATTCCAATTCTATCTTAAGACCCAATCCCAAATGCATTACCCTACTTTTCATACAGTTATACTACATATGTCCAAAAGCACCTCCTTCCCTCCACTCTAGGCAACAACAGTGACCTCGATGCCAAATTTCGTAATTCCACCTCAACACACAACGGCCCTTCTTCTCCCAACCACAGAAACCAATAGTGACATCGATATCAAAATTCAGGTCTTCTGCTCTATCCCTTCACCAAATACCAAAATAGTAATTGTTTGTACTCTTCGTACAATGTGTACTATTTCTAAAACCACTTCATATCCACATACAGCAAAAGACAGTGTCCTCAATATCAAATTTGATGATTCCAGTCCTATCCCTTGACCCAACACCACATTTAGTACAATTTAGCACTTTTCGTACAAATTAGGACGCATTGACAAAACCACCGCCATATCCTAACCAAGGACCGCAACAGTGACCTTAATATTAAATTTTGGGATTCCAGCTCTATCCGTTCACCATTAACCCAATTGAACCATATTTAGTACAGACACATAGAAATCTCATTTCCTCTTTCATAGTTCAAGCGGTATTGGTTAACCACAATTCCAATTTGTACCAAATTTAGCACCATTTAGTACATAATTACAATTTTCCATATCTACCTATATCATACAGTCCAATAGAAATCGTTTTTCCAAATTTCAGGAGTTCAACTCTACAGGATGAGATGAAAAAACCGCAACCAACTTCAAACTGCTGTCATTTCTAAGCCACTAGTCCGACAGCTGTTAAAATTATTCAGTGAAAGCAAATTATATTGTTTACAAGCGTACAAAAGCATTTTGGTGAGAATTTTCCAGAAAAAAAAGTTATTCGTGATGGAATTCAAGCGTGATAGTGTGATTTCTTTATATTTGGCTGGAAACCCACAAGTGTTTATCGTTAGAACACTCCAGCATTTAAATGTGAATAAATCTTTTGTGTCTCGTACCATCGCTCGTTACCGTGGTATAAGCAGCGTAGCCCGACGTCAAGGAAGTGAACGGAAGAAAACACCAACATCAGCAGATATGATTCGAAATGTAAAGAAGCGACTTGATCGAAAGCCGCGTCGCATTGGCCGAAAAATGACTCGTAAGCTGAACATATCGCAATACTCCATTCGGCAAACATTAAAAAATGAGCTCGATGTAAAGCCATTGAAATTCCAAAAAGTGCAACAGATAGAAAATAGACTCAAAAGAGCTAAAGAGTTGCTTCGCTTGGCCGAAAGTGGTGAACTGCCGAATTTATATAATTTATCATTTATAAGAATTTAAATTCGCTCCCATTAGCTAAATGACTTGGATTAAATTGAAAATTAAAGTATTCAAAATTTAGGATTGTAAAATTAATTAAGATAATGATTTTTTAGAATAAATCCATGGCTTTGCATATGATTTTAGAAATAAATGGGTAATCTCCAATTTCAAAGGGTGAAAAATCATTTTTCAATTGACCTTGAAAATGCATCAGTTTTCAATTCACTTCGAAGCACAACTTGAAATAGACCTGCCACGAAAAGCACGTCTCAACAGCATTGAATGAATTATAATTCAACACAATGTCTTCGAACTGGTTCCGTAACGCTTTAGAAACTAATCGAAAGTAAAGAAAAGGTAAATGATGAACGCTTTTAATTTCACTTTGTTACAGTTAGGTAATAACGACATAGAAAAACATGGTCACCAAAAAACTTTACATTAACTTGAAGCAACAAATGGTCGAATGGAGGGGTAAGAGATTTCCAATACGCAACAACATGAAGACAACAACAACAAACATGAAAGCCAGAGGAAAGTGTGTACTTTTGTTATTTGTATTTGATTATACAAAGTGCATTTGAATACACACAATTGGGATGTTGGTTCCAAAATAGAAAGAGATTACCGTTGCGATATAAACATTATTCTTCGGAATGATTAGCAGTAATTGTTTTTGGAATATTATGGGGAAATAAACTATGCCATTACAAGAAAACACATTTAAATTATCTTTGTCCCACAGAAAGGGCTACAGAATTCAAATAAATAATTACGAAATACTAAACATTTTACATTTCTTCTAGCACTTGAACTTAAGTACATCATGATTTTTTTTTTAATAATCTTAATATTAACATAAAATTAAACAGTAAACCATGTCTCAGTCGGAAGGCACACGACTGGATGACGTTGACAGTTTTTTCATTCGTATTTACTACAGCTCGCCTATTTGTCAGGTCTCCCTTATGTTGTTCTCTTAACCGTCTTTTTACGCCATTAAGAGAGTGAATATTGTCAAACAAATGACCACTATGTTTTTTTTTTTTTTTGGCAATTTTTGTCAACGTATGTTATTGTCTTCTACTAACATCCAAAGGCATAATATTTATTCCTTACCTGATCCGCCACATCCTCTGTTTTTGCAATATATTCGTTTGGGATGTTCATAGTTGTGTTATCTTCCTCTAGCTATTAATACCGATCAACAATCCTGGATTTTTAACTGGTCAGTCTATCCAATTGCGGAACTTTCGCTTGTATGTCAATATGGAGTGTGTATTCCGTGTATTTGGTTGAATGGAATTATTAATGTTTGTACTTTAACCCTTGTCACTTTATATTTCATAAAATTTCGGGAAAAAGTCAAAACTATTACTTTTCTAATAAAACTTAAAAAAGAAAACGACAGAAATATCCACGTAAAACACCACGGAAAGACAAGACAAAAATTAGGGATATGTAAGTTGACTTTTGACAGCAGCTCCCAAAATGCAACTCGATTATGAGAAAACAATCGATTGTTCCGATCATGACAGATGCCTGTTCAAAGTAGCGTACACATTTTTGAACTTTTGTCGTCTTCTATTTTATTACTACAGGCATGGTACAAAAAAAGGTAAGGTAGAGCCATTAGCTGTTTACAATTTTTTTCTAAGTGTACCTGACTTCTGCCAATTTTGTGTATGTATTTATTGTTTTGAAAATGAAAAAAAAATATTTTCAAAACCAATTATTGGAAGACATGTACAATGCGACCCGCGCATTAAATCTATTAACCAGTTTAGCCATGAAATTAAAGATTGAACGGTTTGGATCATGTTTTTGAGAAAAGAATCCGGTCATTTCATTCATTGTTTACGCTATTTGACTTAAAATTCGAGGAAAAGTATGAAAAAAATAAAAACAACTTGTTTCATAAAATTTTGAATTAGTCTGACAGAAAGCAGGCATAGCTTCAGGGCTATATTTCTGTAGTTTTACAAAGCTTTTCTACCTCCTTATTGTACCATTGGTACAGGTAGATGCATCAACGCTTGAGCACATTGATATGTTAAACTTTTTTAGATATTTCTTGAAAATATGTAGTTTTGTATGTGTATTCCTACACAACGTATTTCATTCAAAAATTTCGGTTCCAAAATTTATTTGAAAGTTCATTGTCCCAGCACCTGTGTCAATGCAAATACCAGTATTCTTTTGCCATCCTATTTCTCATGCTGCAATCATGGCACACGAGCTTTCTCCATGTAGGTCCACGTTTTGGTATAGCCGCCATATAATCGTGCTACTTTATTTTGATGATTTAAACGACATTATTCACCAGAATTGTTTCAAATTTGGTATTTGAAGTTCGTAATGGATATTACAGCCCAGACAGAAAAGTTGCTTATGCAGGTCAACGTCTTCGTATAGCCCTCATGTAACGGTACCTCCCGATATATGGTATTTTGATATTTTTAGCCACATTATTCATCGGAATTGTTTTAAATTTGATATTTGAAGTTCATAATGATTACGGCAGCATATGACACAAATTGTCTGTGCAGGTCCATGTTTTGGTATAGCCACCATATAATGGTACCTCCCTATATTCGGTGCCTCCCTATGATGATTTTAGCTGTATTAATTACCGGAATTTTAGTATTTAAATATTGTAATGGCTTATGACAAAAGTTACTTGCATAGGCTTCAAATACCACGTCGTCGTATATACCCTAATATAACGGCTATATTTTTTAAGATATTAATAGATCTTTTTTTGAAAACTTCCAATTTTTTCCAAATGGGTATTCAAAGTTCGGTCTGGACCGCTTTTTACTTGTTTTTCGAGTAACTTTGCTTTTATGAAAGGCAGGATAAGAACCATGGGTCTGTTCCAGAACTGCTAGAATGTAAAACAACGTTAACCGATTTTCCCTTTATGATATCGAAAAAATTGCAAAAATAGTAGATTCATGCTTGTTCTGGAACAAAGCACATATTGTATTAATTGTCGAAACATCTAAAATTGTTTCTGTGACGTACGTGTTCAGATAATAGCATGGCAGAAGAATACAGGTAGATGCATCAACGCTTGGGAACATTGATATGTCAAAAATTTTAAAATGTTTTGACAAAAATAAGTAGATTTTTATAAGTTTTCTTACACGACGCATATCTGAGGTTGTTCTGATATGCATTTTTCAAAAATTTTTACAAATTTCACTAATTTTTCATTTAATATTTTCAATGTCAAAATTGGTTTGACAGTTCATTGTCCCAGCAGCTGTGTCGACGCGACTACCTGTATTCTTATACCATGGATAATAGTAAAACTATGGTACACTAATTACAAGATAGGGCAGAATAATTTAATCTTAAAAAGCACAACCATGGAGCTTTACTGCTATGATTACGTTAGAACTTTTTGTAAGGTTAACCTACTTTGAGAGGATTTATTTGAAGTATAAATAATGGATATGACAATTTTAATCCAAATCCAGTCGGTTAACCCATTTATATATAAACGTACTGTAAGCTGGAAATACATAAAGCGCTTATCTGGCTGGCTTAAGTTTTCGGCTGGCTTCTTCGGAAATGAACAAAGGAGCCCAGGGCCAAAATCGAACTAAGTCAACCTAAAACTCCTTTGTTCATCTACGAAGAAGCCAGCCGATGACTTAAGCCAGCCAAATATGCTCTTTATGTATTTCCAGCCTAAGGGTAGAAACTGGAACAGACCATTTATGTATCTTCAGCTTAAAGATGAATACATAAAACGCTTTTTTGTGTGGCAATCAAATTAATCAAAGTGGCGATTGATTAATTATAAGTGTTAACAACGCCTGAAATTTGGTATGTGAACATGCTATTAGAATGTCATGGTCTTCCATCGGAACGTGTTGCCAACTAAAATAATAAGTCTTGCCAACTTTCCGTCAGGCCAAAATCGATTATCGAGCCCTGTTTCATTTCATTTATAAAAAATTGTTCGTGCTGAAGAGGTGTGTTCTCGAAAGTGTGTCGTTTCTAGCCGAAGGTGTAATATATAAAATAAAATATTTATATATTTAAATAAATTATATCAAGTTTGAAGTTAAATTAAGGTAAGTACTTTTTGTTTTATAGAAATTTCTTAATTTTAGCAAAAACAGTGAAATTATGCAAATCAGTTGGGAGGAAATTCTGTATACCTACCAATTTGACAAAATGGTCGCCATCTTGACAAAATTTTTCTGCTGGCAAGAAAACACAAGTTTGTGTGTGTGCGTAATTTCTTTTAAAAACTTAATACGTAAATATGAAAAGTTAGGCAATTATTATCGTTAATAACCACAATTTATATTTCTTTCCCTTTGACAGTTATAAATACTAGTAATTAAATATGCCACGCTATCGTGAATGGGATTTGGCTTGCAAAGTATATGTGGGAAACTTGGGCTCATCTGCATCAAAATATGAAATAGAAAATGCATTTAGCAAATATGGCCCACTACGTAATGTTTGGGTGGCACGTAACCCACCCGGATTTGCGTTTGTTGAATTTGAAGACAGACGAGATGCTGAAGATGCAACCCGTGCTTTGGATGGAACGTAAGTATTGAGTATTATATGGTATTTGATTGCATATAATTAACGAAAATGTTCTCACAGACGCTGCTGTGGAACCCGCATTCGTGTCGAAATGTCCTCCGGACGTTCACGACGTGATAGTAGACGTCGTGGCGGAAACAGTGGAGGAGGCGGAGGCCGTGGAGGTGCTAGCGAATCTGCCAGTGCCCGCGGAGCAGGTGGTGGCAGTGCTCGTTATAGGTAAGTTTCAAAACTTTTCCAACAATTCGGTGTACTATATGAAAGTATTTTATTTGTATCCATGTATAATTGTTGAAGATATGGGTCGCCGTCTTAGCAATTTCTTTGTTATAATTATGTTGGCTAAATCTGAAGTGGAAAAAACAACGAAAATAAGACCCCATACCTTAAGCTGGCGTCCATATCTATATGTGCACCTCAATATCTCCCATTTTAACGAATTTAAACATTTCCCTTTATATGCAAAATAATAAGCTTTTAAGGTCAATCATTTCAAATAGTAGAAAAGTTGCTTCATCTGATTGTCCTGAACATGCGCAGTAGTTTATTGTTCAAAAAAATATTTGTATACACGGAACGTATATACTAAGAATCAATGTATTTCCTATTCAAAGGCAATATGTGACTTACAATTTTCAACAAAAATTTTATTTTACATTCATGTATTTACATCGAACCATAGTCATTGATCGGACAAAACAATATAAGTGAAAATAAGTATCTTCAGAGATCGCATTTAAGTTAATTATTAGACTGGGGATTTTCATTTTAATATATATCGATTCCTAAGAAGCTTATTATTTTGTATAATTTATTTTTCATGTCATTTGCATGTTTATCTTCCACTGACACTGCGTCATTAATGACTTGACGGTATCTACGACTGTATAAACAGTATGTCTAAAGATACCTTGTATTGTTTTTGGCAATGGTGTAAATATTTTTACACAGAATACAATTTCCGTTCATTTTTTTTAACCACAATGGCTCGTTGTTTGTGTTATATTTGTGTATGTCAATGTTTTTACACGTGTACTATGAATGCGTCTCCCTTCTCGAATATTACAACTTGACAAAAATATTTGTTTTTTTATTACACACATATCCCTTGTTTGTACTTTTGTTCACATAGAAAAAATTGTTTTTTTTTTAATATTCTTAGTTCTTTTTTGTTAAAAATTTTTTAAACGTGGTATACGCTCCTCATTTTTACAGGAATATAAAGTCGTCTTCTGCTTCAGCTACTACTACTACTACTACCTCCACTATTTGTTGTACCTCAAGTACATCTGTTACTACTACCAACTACTCCTCTTCCAATTTCTACTACAAAAAATCAACCAACAACTTCAACAACAACAACAACGACGACTACAGCGATCTCAGCAAGACAACAAGAAACGACATTATAATCAACACAACAACATCAATAACAACAACAGAACTTCCAACACAGTCAACAACAACATTACACTTCATCATTACAAATCGTTTGATAGCCAACACATTCACAAACCCCAACAAAGTTCGGACTTATAGTTTGACATTTAAAGTACACAAATTTTTATTTGGACTAATTCAGGAACTTGACACGACCCACAGAATACATGGAAAAAATACAGTACGACCAACTATTACAAGAACAACCAAATCGCTGAGTTGTTTATTGACAGTAGCTGTTGTTGTCGTCGTCGTCCTTTGTAAACAAATTCATCAAAATCTCAACCATCACCACCAATCAAATCACAACCACAACCACCTCAACCACCACAATCAACAACAGCAACACCACCACTACCATAAACATCTCTGCAGTTGTTGTAGTAGTCATCTTCCACAACGATTTTGTTGTATACTGGCGTCCTCAACAGCGTCAATGCCTTCAACGTTGATGAGAAAATTCCGATCTTCCACTACTACTACTACTACTCCTTCTACATCATCAACAGCAACAACGACGACAAGAAATTGCAACAATGTTTCTACTACTTCTGCTACAGAGGCGTCGTCGTCATTATTAGCACCATCAACACCACAGCTACTACTACTACTACTTCTACTAAAACATCACAACAGTCACCAAGAAAACGACAGTTATTGTATTGCCCAATTCAGCCAACGATCTCCTCCTCAGTGCTTATCCCAGCCAACATCAACTTTATATTCGTCCCCTTCTTTGACAGTAGAAAATGATATATTAACAACACTACCTCCAAACTTACCACTATCACCACCACCACCAACTTAACCACCACCACCACCACGACCACTTTATTGAATCAGCTTGATGAACTAGTTCTCCTGCAGCTTGTTCGATTTGAATATCTTCAAAAAACCTACTGCAACGCAACGCAGTGCATTTGGTTATTGTTGTAAAAATACTGGTAATCATCAGTTTATGTAGCTGCATTATTTGTTTTTGGCTAAATTCTATTTTCTTGTCTCTTTGAGCAATATTTTACCAACAGGTTTGAATAGAGGTAGCAGCAACGTTAAATTCTTCAAATCAGCAATCACAACAACTAACCACCACCCACCCACAATCATCATCTCAAAAATGTCGCTATTGCTGATAACAATTACGAATTATGGCATCATTTAAATTTCTTGACAAATCGAAAAGAATGTCCGTCCCTATCACTTTCTGAATTAGACAAATGCGCATTTCGAAACCTCCAGGGGGCGGGTAGGCTCCGAGAAACCGCGATAAAACTATGAAATAAAAATTAATAGTCAAGCGTTTTCCAAATTCTTAACAGATAAATGAATCTGTCTTTAAGAAGGGTTTCAAATTGGGTCATTGATTCTGTAACAAACGGGAATAATTGTAGAGAAATTGCGAATTTTTACATACGATATGTACTTATAAATGGTCGGTTTTTTTCGCGGCATAAATGAATACTAAGAAGAACTTTTAAGAAATTATATTAATTGAGTAGGAAATTCTTTGTTTGTAACGTCATTAAAACAAATTAAATTTGGGACGATAAATATGCGGAACATCTTTAAAACAAGTCACAGACAGTTTGGTTGGCCATCAATAACAACAAAACATCATTGACGTTTCATCGAAATTCACCTACAACTGAAATATGGGTATAGTATGATGTTATTTATACTTATGATATTTCTCTAATATTGTTAACAAACCAATGTCGTCTTGAAAGCGGTAAAATACCTACTCTTTTTTAGAAGCAAAATAGTAGTAGTGACGATTTTTCAATTGTTCTAATACTTGTTTAATCTACTCTCAATTTTTTTTTTTATTTTTTTTAATGAGTTCAACCTATATGCAACTTTCGTTAAGACAACAGACAACATCAACAACAAAACAACATCTTCAGTGGTAATACTGCTACATTGTTGTAAATCTGTCGGGAAAAAGTTGGTCGATCGGTCAATCAACAGTTTGGGGTCAGTCGTCGCGTGGTACGCATAATGGGCGGCGGTGATTAACTCAATGCAACTAAACCATGTTTTATGTGAATTGGAAAAGACCAGTGACCGTGGCCACCATCAACAGACAGCCTCCCTCATCTCCTTGTCGCCTATCAACAATGCTGCCTTCATCAAGATTATTTCAAAATTTCAAAAATATGAATTTTTGAAGTTTGTCCTTGTTTTTATTTTAGAAAGCAACAGCCTTTGTTCTTTGTATTGTAATCAGCAACTACTAAAGCAGCATCTTCAAAGGCCATCATTTTGTTATGTAGAAATTTGCACCACTAAACATCTGCTACTATTCCATCCACCAAACCAACTCTGTTCAGCAAAAATTTAATGAATTTTCCTCGTGATGATACATCGTCGTACCTCAGAAGCGTGCCATCATTGAATTAGTCTCCATAACTCTTAGAGTACCTACCGATACCAACAACAATCATCATTTAATCAATCAGATCAACCAACCAACACCACCTATCAGTCAACAATCGTTTCTCAATCAGCAACAAGTCCAAAACTCTTGCAATAATCGGCATCATTTTTAGACCAAAAAAAAATTAAAAAGACAACTTCTCACTGCCACAACTTTTCCAAATTTCAACAACCAACCATTCTTACAAGTAAACAACCAACCAACCAACAAATCAACCTCCTCAGCCATACAAAAATCGTAATCAGCAACAAAAATAATCCGCCCAACAATAAGTGCAACATATTGTGGTTTGTTTTTAATTTTTTTAATAGTAAACATCTGATGAAAAGTGGACGTTTATATTTTTTGTTAGAAAATTTATGTTTGTGTTTTTGTATTTATTATTTAAAAAGTTATTTATTTTTGCTTCATAACAAATTACACATTGCAACTAGTTTTGCTCAGCAAATAGAGCAACCTTCGAGAAATGCAATTTCAACTTCTTGAAAAATAATGAAAGCCTATGGCTTAATGGAAAACTGTTGCAATGTGTAATTTATGGCAAAGGTGTAGAAATGTAATTACTTTTCAGTTTTACCAAGTAGAACCATTCTGTTATAGCATTTATTTATCCAAATTTCTTCCTGTCTCTTTTTGTCGTTGTAATTTACTTTCTAGATCTCGTTCGCCCAGAAGGACACGCAGCCGTTCCCGCAGTTTTTCACGTGACAGACGCAGCAGATCGGATTCTCGTGACCGCCATTAAAGTTTAGCAATTGTATATTGTGTTTTTTGAACAGAGAAATCACACATTTTGTTTTATGTAAAAAACAAAACAACAATTTTAAGGAAAATCAATCCCTCATCCCCATTATCTATCTCTCCCACCAAAAAACTGAGCAAAACAATTTGTTTGGCGCTTCCTCCCAATATATTCTTTATGTTTATGAACATATCCATACATATATTGAAATGCTTATTTTCACCTTGGAAAATAACCTTTTAATTGTATAAGAGAAGGTGTCAATATGATTTTGTACTTGAATTATGTACAAGTGCACACGGATACTTTTTATTTTTTTATCATCCCAAGACTATCTGTTTCCAACCCCCCTTATTATTTTTCAATTTGGAATAATTGTGTCTATTCCTAAGGCGGCTATAGTGCATCTTGCTGCGTAGATGTATTGAAGATAACTCAACCAAACATCATTGCGTATCTGTTATTCCAACCTTACGACCAACTACAACTACATATATCACAAAATGTATATCTGAGGTATTTTTTTTTTTGAATTTCATTTCTATATTTTTTTTGCAAATAATATTTAGTATATGCAAAGATAAACAGGCAGTTGAAAATATATTTTTTTCTTAATCTTAGCGTATAAATATGATTTATTAATTACAATTTTAAGAAACAAATAAATAAAAGTTAAAATTAAAAATAGTAATTACTTTTGTGTTGTTTATTTCTGCCGTTTTTGATTGTGAATGAATGAAATCTCTATTTGTGCTTAAAGATATTTTTGTACCCTCCACCATACATAGTATGGAGGGTTTCTTAAGTTCGTCATTCCGTTTGCAACTCATCGAAATAATAATTTCAAATAATAAATAATTTCCAACAAAGTATATATATTCTTGATGACCGTAAAAATCTAAGACGATTTAGCCCTATCCGCCCGTCAAAACGAATTAAGATGGGAAGGTAAAATTCGCCACCGATCTGTCTTTTGCCTGCAGGCAGGTCAAGTTCGAAGATGGGCTATATCGGTTCACGATATCGCATATATCCATATAACGGTACCGCCGATTTTCGGTATTTAGATGATTTAAGCCACATATTTCAATGGAATTGTCTGAAATTCCACACAAGGAGTTCCTTGTGGGTATTTTACCCCCTAAAAGAGATTTTTTGTATAGGTTCACGATATCATATAGCCCCCATATAACGGTACCTCCCGATATTCGGTATTTTAAAGATTTTAACAGAATTTTTAATGGAAATATTTTTTTCGAAAATTTCCTTATTCGTTGCAAATGGTGGAGGGTTTCCAAAGTTCGGTCCCACCGAACTTACTGCTTTTTACTAGTTTTCCAATTGCTTCTTCTTTTATTATGGGTAATTGGCAATAAGATTGAAAGCAAGTAGTTACAAAAATTGCATTTAAAGCAAAGAAAAAATCGACATTGTTTACTTTATTAATGAAACAAAATATAGAGATAATTAAATTATAGGTAGATTAAAAACTAATTTTAATTCCGCACTTAAAAAACAACTTGTTTACTGAGATCCTCCACCGGGAATAATTGGTACTTCATCATTGTTTATGTTCATCTCTTCGCCAGGTGAATATAAACCACCAAGCGCTGATCGTTCCGGCATACCAATAGCACGATCATTGGTGTCGTCATCCTCGTTAGTATCCTCAGAATCGTCGCTATCATCATTTGCTGCAAACAAAACAAATTTTATAAAAACTGGAGGAATTTTTTACTTCAGGTTTTGTACCGTCTTCGTCATCAGTTTCAAGACCTGGCATCGTTAGCACTTTCCCCAAAGGATGTACGTTAACTGCAGCATTTTTTATAGCATCTAACTGAAATGAAATTGATAAGAATATTATAAACATTAAGCATTCTAAATTGGTTTGTGTTTTTGATTGGGGTTTTGCGAAGCTCGCTAACCCAGAAACTCTAAAAAAACTTTCTTTTAAATTACAACACGAATGAAAAACCCTCATAGAGCTAGTTAGACCCAAATAGCGATCGACATGAGCTTAAAATACCTTTCCCAGCTTAACTTTAAGTTCCTCTTGGTTTATACTGTTCTTAGGGCTGACTGTGTTTATGATGGTTAGTATTTTCTACGTGGAATGACAATTTTTACATCCTATATTTATTTCAGCCTGATTATTAGAGCTCTTCCGAGTAAGGCCGCGAGCCAATTTGAAGCAAACCACAAAAGACCATCTCAAGTCCAGAACTGCAGATTAGTTAACAATATTACAGCCCATTGCTAAATTAGATGTGTAACCTTCAATCATTCAATCAACAGTTAGGATAACAGAAGTCATGATAATAACCTTTGTAAGGATGAAACTGGATGAGAATACATTTTCTGTCTGACATTATTTAACCCCTTTCTTTGTTTTGCATATCTCCCACTTTTCTATCTTAAAGGCTTTCCTGGGTTCCCAGGAATACCGCAATATATCTATGGTCCCCAAGTGAAGTGGCTGCCGTTTCGGCTTGGTACCCTTCAACCAAGCCAATCGCCATGTTTCATTTCTATATTAACATGGAATGAAAATTTTCCAAAGTTGTAAACTGATACCAGAATGAGTGGTGAAGAAATCATTTTACAATAAATAGTATACCTATGCTATACATATTTTCCTCTAGATATCCCTAGAGAAATGTTTTTTCCCATTTTTGTATTTTGCCACATTTGCTTTAGATGGGTTCATATTTTTCGAAATATATATTTTCCTACACCGAGTTTGACTAGACATGGACCAATTTACTTTCATTAAACCATTCATTGGTTGAACCATCATTTAAATTGCAGGAAAATCTTACCCAGCTATGATGTTCCCTTTCATATTTCAAAACTTCTGCCTCTTCATTTGCGGCACTGTCGAACCATATTCGATTGGCAATTGGTGGTCGAAGAGAAGGGAAAAATGGTAGCATTGACATGATGTTAAATGTATTATTAAATATAATTTAACTTTAAAAACAAAATTATTTCCCCGAGACAATGATTGGCATGTAAACAATTTTTGGCTAACAGTGTTGGTTAGAGAGAAGTTGCTTCTACGTTTACCAACACTGAATATTTATCGGAAATCTAATAAATTAGGGATATATAAATTATTTCATAATTAAGTTTTTTAACTTCAATAATTTAAAAAGATATGCTGTTTAATAGGATCTTGGAGCAAAGTTTTAGTGTTTTATACATATTTAAATATATGGATAATATGGATAAATGGATGCGTGGCATACTGTAACTTTTTCATTCTGATTTGAGCGTAATGTGGCGTTTCCACTGCACTTGATTCGCTCTCTATTCGTTGTTTGACCCTTAACTATGAAAAAACTACATTATTCTTCACACAAAATTTCCTGAGCGAACACTCATATTTGTACGTTGTTCAAATCAAATCACTCTCAGAACAACGAAAAAATATGTCCCATCCCTAACAAATGACAACATTTATCGAAAAAATAAATTATGACATTTAAAAATTAAAAATAGAAAAATTTAATGAAATTTTAAAAATTTTTGGGAAGACTGAAAATTATGAATGAAAACTACAATGTTGAATGGCGTATGTACATTCAAACGAAAGTACATTTTGTTTTCTCTCTCATTCGAGGTACGCATTTTATCCACGAGCTGAAATTTCCACAGAAAACTGCAAACAAAAGAGGCAATATTTTCAAAAACTTTGTATCGGCAGAAAAAATGTTTGACAAGTGTCTCTCCAGCAAAATTTAAAAATAAAAAAATACAAAAATATGTTCAAAATGTCAACATTTACACAAAAAGTTGAAAACGTGAATGAAAACTATAAAATTAATGATATAATAAATCTTTGGGAGAAAAACAATCATTTCTTCTATTCATATTAGTGAGAATTTTATGTATTTTCGTATAAATTCCCATTAAAATCAACAAACAAAATTTTTGAAAAAAGGAATTATTTTACTATGAATTACGAATCGTGCCGTATGAACGGGTTAATTCGTGTACATAATTCTGAGAGCGAACAACGTTGTTCGGTTTCCAATGGAAACATGCTATAACATTTTGCAACAATTGGTCACTTCTACATATCGAGTATTTGGTCATCGCATAATCGATAAACAAAAATCGATACTATAATTCATAATAAACACAACATTGTGCTTGTGGAACATTTCTTCAGGAGCAGGAATTTCTAGAAAATTATTTGCAATTGCAAACTACCGAGGAAGCTGAGATTATAATTCTAAAATGATTGAAATTACTTGCAATGATCGTTTGGGCAAGAAGGTTGGTATATTCCTCAAATATTTTGTTCATTTTAAAAACTGCAATGTGTTACATTTATAGGTTCGTGTGAAATGTAATCCAGACGACACAATTGGTGACCTCAAGAAGTTGATAGCTGCCCAAACCGGCACAAAATATGATAAAATTGTTTTGAAGAAATGGTACACAATTTACAAGGACAGCATAAAGCTATCAGATTGTAAGTGCGGTAGTATATTTGCAATAATTCGTATGCATTATAATAAGAGTATGTTTTATGTGTGTTAGAATTACCCTCTCGATACATAGTTCAAATGGAACAGGTCATCCTACCAAATCCATATGTGTGTCATTTTTAAGCCCCTGTGGTCCCGATACAATGGAACAAGTTATTTTCAAGTGAAAGTCACATTTCCGATTTTCGCTTCGCAACGAAAGTATTTGTTAGTGGTCAGTCTTTAGCCGGGATTTGTAGGATTTGACCTAAGGGCAAACTCCAAAAGTATAACAAAATTTGCTCAGCTCATATTGATTCATATGACGTCCAGTTACCGGTTTAGTCGAAACGGATATTGCCTGTATTTTGTATCCGATCTCTTCAGTTAAATAACCACTTATTTCTTCAAGAAAAATTATATTCTACAATCGAGGAAAAAATCCTACTTGTGGTAACTATATTTAAGCTATTTGAGCATTGTCCCTAAACTCAACTTGCTTCGTTGTTCGAACGTCATATCATGGAAATAACGGTTTTAGACCCTAGATCTCTTTAGACCAAATTCGTCTGACTGGCAGGTGCGCACAATAACTCTCGAAAATACATTGTAATATTTCCACTCCTTCTGGTACCTTCCACGCAGAAGGTAACATTCTCAAAGAAAATAAGGACTAAATTGAGTTTAGTTCGAGCTGACGGAAAATTCTGAAATTTTTACCGAATATGGGTCTTGTTATCCTAATCACGGCGACATGAGTGACATTTTGCAGTTCTCTTTTTGACTGTTGACTTTGAAATAGCAAAGTAAAAATGTGTATTATTGGAATTTTGGAACCCTATATCTCGGGAAGTGTTAATTTCCCCCAAACAATGTATATCACCGTGATTGCGATAACAAGACCTACCTTCGGTAAAAATTTCGGACAGATGGAGCTAAACTCAATTTGTTGCTAAACTCAATTTAAGCCGAAAATAATAATGAAAATAATGAAAGAGAATGCATCATACTAATTTGCTACAACTTTGTAAAACCTAATATTTGTAGCTGTACTAGGTTAGGTGTGAAAATGTTCAATATCGGTCCACACAATTTGGAATAATCATCACTCTTATAAATTGTAGAAATCAAAGTGTTAAAATTTTGCACATCTCAACATCTAAGATGAAGAACAAATAGAAATTTTACAAATTTTGAATAACCATAACGCTCATAAAATGTGAAATGAACACCCGATAATATGTTGACCTGCACATGATCTAATGTGGAAGTGGGAAGTGTTAATTTCCCCCAAACAATGTATATCACCGTGATTGCGATAACAAGACCTACCTTCGGTAAAAATTTCGGACAGATGGAGCTAAACTCAATTTGTTGCTAAACTCAATTTAAGCCGAAAATAATAATGAAAATAATGAAAGAGAATGCATCATACTAATTTGCTACAACTTTGTAAAACCTAATATTTGTAGCTGTACTAGGTTAAGTGTGAAAATGTTCAATATCGGTCCACACAATTTGGAATAATCATCACTCTTATAAATTGTAGAAATCAAAGTGTTAAAATTTTGCACATCTCAACATCTAGGATGAAGAACAAATAGAAATTTTACAAATTTTTGAATAACCATAACGCTCATAAAATGTGAAATGAACACCCGATAATATGTTGACCTGCACATGATCAAATGTGGAGATGTAATAAATGGCATTACTCCTTCTGATAGTTTCATACAAAGAGTAAACATTTTGAATGATTATAACTCTCATAACATGCGAACCAACCAGAGATCTAATGTGAATTCATTGACCCACTTCTTTTGCTACCTTCCCAATTGTTAATAATTATTATTTATTAGAAAATCGTTTTATGCTTTCTATTACCTCTTTTGTTGAAGTTTATGCTTATTAAATTTAATCACATATTTTTGTATTTTCAGATGAAATTCATGACGGAATGAACTTGGAACTTTACTATCAGTAGATAATACAACTTAGTTTAATTTTTGCCAACAGCTAAAATTTTATACATTTGCTAATTTATTTTAAATATGAATAAAAAACAATTAACAAAAAACATTTGATATATTTGTGTGTGTTTTTTTTTTTGGAAAACGATGAATGGGTTATGGTAATGGTTTCAAGAAATGAGTACACAAGAGAAAAATCTTGTAGTTTTTTCGAGGAAAATGTGACTTCAACTGTAATTTTTTATTCTTACTATTATTAAAAGATTATAGTATTAGAAATAGTTTAATCAATCGATTACCCTGTTATCGACTTATTAACTCGCAAGTTGCCATAATATGCGTAAATGAACATATACGCTTTACATTTCTTAAAACTTTGCTTGTACGGTACATTATGTTGATTTTCTATCGACATTAAGTATAATGGGAATAGTAGCTTCATTACAATTCACAATATCCGTAAAGCTTTATAAAGCACCGAGGCGAAGCTTTATGGTACGTTATACATACCAATACTAATACAAATATATTATGTGTACAAATTTGAGATCTAACAAAAAGATGGATTTGGTTCTAAGTTGTGGGTCCGGAAATACTGACCGAAGAACTTTGTATCTCTATTCCAACAAGAGTATAATTTCGCTATTGTAAGACGAGTTTCATCTCGGTGTTCCAACAGGAGCTTCCTTTTAATATAATCTAATATAATCATTGTCTCGCTGTTCTAAACGATGAACCGTAGTGGCAATAAACGAATGTATTCCTTAAATTTTGTTTATCAAAGATTCATGTGAACACAATTGATACTATGGCATATCTTCACTTCTTCGTACACCTATAAATATGTATGTGCACCGTTTAGATTTCAATTGCCCAATTTACCACAACAAAAATCACTCAAGTATTCATTCACCCACCAATTGAACATGCAGTACAATCGGAATCAATTTACCATGAACAAGTAAGAAAGCGTTAAGTTTGGCCGGACCGAACTCTTAATACCCTCTACCATGAGGTACGGAAAACCTTTAAAAATAAAAGTAGCTGCATTTAATATTCAAATGAATTTTATTTTAAACTACAAATTCTAGTATCTGTTGGAAAATACATAAAATGAGGTGTTCAGAAATAGAGGGGTTATACGAAAACGTTAATATACAGGGTGAGATAAAAAACTGCAACCAACTTCAGACTGCTGCCACTTCTAAGCCACTCGTCCGATAGCTATTAAAATTATTCCAGTGACAGCTCATAATATTGTTTACAAGCGTACAAAAGCATTTTTCTTTATATTTGGCTGGAAAAGCACAAGTGGCTATCGTTAAGCTGCAAGTACATAAAAAGCTTGAAGTCATGGCTAGGCATATTTTGTAACATTTCATAAAGGGAGTACAGAGCCGCACTAAAATCCTGCCGTCATTATCCATTATAACTTGACATTAATATGCCTAGCCTTGACTTCAAGCCTTTTATGTACTTGCACCCTTATGCCCTGTTTACGTTAGAACTTTTTGTGGGGTTAACCTACTTTGAGAGGATTTATTTGAATTAAAAGTAATGGGTATGACAATTTAAATCCAAATCCAGTGGGTTAACCCTCATATATATAAACGTACTATTAGAGCACTCCTGCATTTAAATATGAAAAAATCTTTTGTGTCTCGTACCATCGCTCGTTACTGGTAGCATATCCCAACGTCAAGGAAGTGGACGGAAGAAAATAGGAACATCAGCAGAAATGGTTCGAAAACAAAAGAAGCGACTTGATCGAAACCCCTGTCGCAGTGACCTAAAAATGGCTCGTGAGCTAAACATATCGCAATATTCCATTCGGCAAATATTGAAAAATGAGCTCGGGGTAAAGCCATTGAAAATCCAAAAGTACAGGAACTTACACCGCAACAGGAATAAAATAGACTCAAAAGAGTTAAAGAGTTGCTTCACTTGGCCGAAAGTGGTGAACTGCCGAATTTGGTTTTCTCCGATGAGAAAACATTCGTTGTCCAGCCGTTTGTAAACAAACAAAATTATCGTGTTTACTTGCCAAAGAGGTCAGTTGAAAATGTGCAAATTTCGTAACGAAGCATAAATTTCTAAGTCGATTTAGCGAAGCCCATCTGCCTGTCTGTTGTAATCACGCTATCTTTCGAACGAATAAAGATAGAAGTCTAACATTTTGCACACATGTGTGTGTTTTGAAAGTAGGCACGTTATGTTCTTAAATGGGTTATGTCGATCCACGTTTTCGTATAGCCCTCATCTAACGGTACCTCTTAATATTCGGTATTTTGATGATTTTTACTACCGCAATTATTTCAAACTTCGTATTCAACGTTCGTAATTGGTACTGCAACCTATGAATTGCGTATGCAGGTTCACGTCTTCGTATAGCCCACATAGAACGATAGCTCCGGTATCGTTTATTTTGATGGTATCGTTTTTTAGACGATTTTAGCGAAATTATTTTCGGGAATTGTTTCAAAATTCGTATTTGAAGTTCGTAATGGATAATGCAACCCATGACAGAAAATTGTCTGTGCAAGTCCAGGTCTTTGTATAATCCCCACATAAAAGTACCTCCCTTTATTCGGTATTTTGATGATATAAGCGACATTATTCACCAGAATTGTTTCAAATTTCGTATTTGAAGTTCGGAATCGGTATTACAGCCAATGAAAAAAAAATTACCTATAAAGTTCCTCGTCTTCGTATAGACCCCATATAACAGTTTTCATCTAGCCGGTATTTTTTATGACATTTTTCAAGTTCGTTCAAAATGGTTCAGGGCATTAAAAGTTCGGCCCGACCTAACTTTTGCTTTCACTTGTTAATAGGTGCTTTTTTACTTGTTGATTTTTTGTAGGTTAGGACTTTGGTGACGATAGACCCTACTAATGTGAGTTACAAACGGAGTTACGAAGTTAAAATACCATCCATAGTATGGTGAAGTGTATACAAAATAACTACCTTGATACGTCCAGCAAAAAGAGCTAAAAGAGAATACCTGAGAATACATAAGTGAGCGAAAGAGAATAAATGCGACGACGACGTCTGGAGGATTTTGGAAAAGTGATAGTTTTATTTTTAAATCGATTTTTTATTTTTAAATCGATTGCATATTCTTTGATTTTATCATATGTCTTCAGAATATATTAACAAAAGTCTATCTGTAGGTATTATTTGTAAAATTCTTAAAAAATAAATCCAATATTCACTGATGCCTCGCATTTGTAAATTGGGATTTCACAAGTAGATATGTATATGTATACCGATGGCGTTTTTTTCTATCTACGTTCTGAAGAAGTTCCCACGAATAAACATCATTCAGTTTTTCCAATACACGTAGCAACATGCATAATATTGCAGGCTTGTTGTATAAACATGCAATCCTTAATCCTGAAAAGCATTCTAGAGTAATAAAGACATACATACATGCTCGTATATAGAAATGAATGCAAACATTTTAACAAATGTTTGATTAATTTTTTGCTGCTTTAATCGTATGTAAAGCAAGAAGTAATCGTCTTGTGAAAGAAAACATTACATCTGTATATATAATATTCAAATGTCGTTCGTTCGATTTTAATTATACCCTCCACCATTCCTGGTATGGAGGGTATATTAAGTTCGTCATTCCGTTTGTAACTTTAGACCTAACAAAGTATATATTCTTGAAACTCAAAGAGCTTCGAAATATTGAAAAATAAATAAAAAAAAACCAAAAAGTTTGACCTCAAGCTCAAATAATTGTTTTTATTAACTATCCAAAAGGTCGAAAAACCAGAGAAAATATTTATAACCAGAGAAAATATTCTTGATCAGTGTAAAATTCTAAGCATTGCCCGTTCGTCCGTTATTATCACGCTAGTGTCGAAACAAATTAAGATAGGAAGCTAAAATTTTGCACAGTTCAGTCTTTTGTCTGCAGGCAGGTCAAGTTCGAAGATGGGCTATATCAGTCCATAATATCGTATATAACGCTACCCCCCGACACTCGGTATTTTCATGATTTTAGCCACATTTTGTCTGAAATTCTCCATAAGGAGTTTTTTGTGAGTACTTTACCCCCTGAAAAAATACGATATCGTATAGCCCCCATACAATGGTGCCCCCGATATTCGGTATTTTGATGATTTTAACCACATTTTTCAATGGAATGGCCTGAAAATACACACAAGAAGTTTCTTCTGAGTACTTAACCCCCTGAAAGAGAATCTATATCTATAAAAGAGGAAAATGTTTGTTCGTTTGTTTGTTTGTTTGTTTGTAATTTATGGACTTGAAAACCGCTGAATAGATTTTCCTGAAAATTTCCATATATACTGCAACATCGCCTGAAAGTAACATAGGCTATATACATTTTTGAATTTCCACTTGGAACTGGAGATATAGCATCAGAATCGGAGGTACCTCCCAAAAATTTAGATTGTATATGCACTTATATATTGATTGGTTGAAGATACAGTCTCCAAATTTGGAATTCGTAACGGAATTTGGAACAAAAATAAGTTCGCCAAATTATATTGTAATCGGTTCAGATTTGGATATAGCTCCCATATATATTATCGACCGATTTCGTTCATTTGATGCACCAAACACGCTATGTATCTCTAATTTCAATGAAATTGGGAATGTGTAGCGGAAATTAAAACAAATATACATTTGTCAAATTATATTAAAATCGGTTCAGATTTGGATATAGCTCTCATATATATTTTCGACCGATTTCATGTATTTTATGCAACATAAACGATATGTATGTTCGATTCCAAAGAAATTTGGAATATGTAACGGGATTTTGATTAGAAAAAAATTAGTCAAATTATATTAAAATCGGTTCAGATTTGGATATAGCTCCCATATATTTTCCGCCGATTTCACATATTTGATGCACAAAACACGATACGTATTTCCGATTCCAATGAAATTCGGCATGAGTAGCTAAATTTGGTACAAAAATAAATTTGACAAATTATATTCAAATACGCTCAGATGTGATTATAGCTCCCATATATATACTCAGCCGATTTCACATATTTGATGCACCCAAAGCGAGAGAGACAAAATCTGGCACCAGAAAAAATTGCCAAATTATATTAAAATCAGTTGAGGTTTGGATATAGCTAACATATATATTTCGGCCGATTTCATATATTTGATGCACCAAACACGCTATGTATCTCTAATTTCAATGAAATTGGGAATGTGTAGCGGAAATTAAAACAAATATACATTTGTCAAATTATATTAAAATCGGTTCAGATTTGGATATAGCCCTCATATAAATTTTCGACCGATTTCATGTATGTTATGCACCAAACATGATATATATGACCGATACCAATGAAATTCAAAATGTGTGGCGGAATTTGGTTACAATAATAAATGTGACAAATTAATTGGAAATTAGTAAAGATCTGGATATAGCTCCCATATATATATTATCGGCCGATTTCACATATTTGACGCACCAATTTCAATGAAATATGAAAGGTGTGGCGGAGTTTGGTGTAAAAGTATTTTTTTTTAAATTATATTTAAATCGGCGAAGTATGTTGCTATCTCGAATTCACTAATTGCAATAGAAATGCCACTCAACTTCAAAACTTACTGCACGCTTGGTATTTGCTATGAAATAAATAAATCCGAAGGACAAACCCTTCGTGTATGTATGTCATGTTACTGCTTTTCTAATGGTTTTGGTTATTTACGCATTAAAGTAGTGCAATAATTTTTTTTTATAATTTTTAAATTTGTTTTTTTTTTTTTTAACCAACATATATTCATAAATAAAATTTTGAATGCATATAAAATCAAAAGGGGTAGCGAAGCGCACCGGGTTCAGCTAGTTGTCTATATAGGTCCACGATATCGTATAGCCCCCATACAATAGTGCCCCCGATATTCGTTTTTTTAATGATTTTTGCCATATGTTTCAATGGAATAGTCTGAAAAACCACACAAGGAATTCCCCCTGGAAGAGAATGGTCTATATAGGTCTACGTTTTAGTATAGCACCCATATAACGCTACCCCGAGATATTAGGTATTTCCAGGATTTTCGCTGTGTTATTTACCGGAATCGCATCAAATTTTGTATTTGAAGTTCGTAATGGGTACTATAATCTATGACGAAAAATTGTCTATGCACGTCTACGTCTTAGTATAGCCCCCATACAACGGTTGCTCCCTTTATTCGGTATTTTCATGATATTAATGACATTATTCACCGGAATTGCTTCAAAATTCGTATTTAAAGTTCGTAATGCGTATTACAGCTTATGACAAAAAAATTGCGTACCGGTTAACGTCTTCGTATAGCCCTCATATAACCATACCGCACAATACTTGGTATTTTGATAGTCTTCCCGAAATTATTCACAATTGTTTCAAAATATTTAAAGATCGTTAAAGATGGTTGGTATTGAATATGAGATATATCGGTCCACGTTTTGATATAGCAGCCACATAACGGTACCTCCCGATATTCGGTATTATGATGATTTTAGTCACATTTTCCATCGATTTGTCTATAAAATGGTATTTGTAGGTAATAATGGGTAATAACATTGTCTATAGACGTTCCCGTTTTGGCATGACCCCCATATAAGAGCCTCACCGACTTTATGGTTTTTTGAAAAGTTTCAAAGTATTATCCAAACAGTCTTATTAGTATTTGTAGTTTAAATTGGAACACGTTTGATTTCAGATATTTTATATAAAAATGATTTCTTTACCCAAAGGTGAGAGGGTGTTAAGAGTTGGGCCCTGCCGAACTTAATGTTTTTTTATTTTTTTCTCTGTCAAACATCTTCGGATAAATTTATAATTTTATTTTTTTCGCAAATCTAAACTCTTTAATAATATAAATACGATATAAGTCAAACTAGAATTTGAAAATTTGTATGTTGTGAAAGTGTAAATTTTTAAAAATGCGCATTGAACATTTCCACACATATCTCGTGAAAACAATAAACTTTAACCTTGTTTCCCTATTGATAATAAAATTTTATGTCTTCTATATCAAATTTGTTTGGCATGCGATTTCCTAAACATCTTTACTTTATATTCAATTTGTAAACCCATTTGTTAGTTTGATCTAATCAATTTCCTCCTAGGTTTTTTTAGAACCAAACATACATACGATTTGGCAGTAAAAATATTCCATTCATTTCAAAAATTTCCTTTTTCCCATTAAAAAAAGAAAACAGTATAAAAGTATGTTGTTTTTATAAACCACCCACTCATTCTGAAAATAACTCAATATGTCAATAAATTGAAATACTCATATGTATGTGTGTGTGTTCAACTATGCATAAACGAAACAACTTTTAATAAATTTCTTTATTGGCAAAAAAAAAATGTTATTATCGGTTATATGAAATAAAACTACTGGCTTTGATCGACCATTAAAGCTTTTAATTCATTAAATGCTAGTTAATAGCTACACTGCAGCGTTTGGTGTTTTCGGTGTTACAGTAAATATAATATTTAATTATTACGGTAGGTAAATTGTATTGCAACGTGTATGGATGTTAGGATGGTGCGAATATTATTTTAGGAATGGAAACTTGGACACAATTTAAATAATACGATGCGGATTGCCAGTGGAAACGCTTGTCTGTAAAAAAAAGGGGTCATTTATCCATGAAACTCACATATGGACGGATTACTCAAACCTGAATTTTGGCACAACCGAATTCAGTCTAGAAGCAAGTACATCAAATTTAGTGAAATTCGGTTAAGATATAGCTATAGCTCCCAAATCCGATTTGGTGTTAAAGTCCCTCACATTCGTAATATGCATCCCACAAGAATGATGTTTGGTATACAGCCCATACATATCTCTGCCAAATTGTATCGAGATCGTTTCAGATGTGGATATAACTCGCATACAGGGTGAGATGAAAAAACTGCAACCCACTTCAGACTGCTGTCATGTCTAAGCCACCCGTCCGACAGCTGTTAAAATAATTCCAGTGACAGCTCATTATATTGTTTACAAGCGTACGAAAGCATTTTGGTGAGATTTTCCAGAAAAAAAGTTATTCGTGATGGAATTCAAGCGTGATAGTGTGATTTCTATATATATGGCTGGAAAACCACCTGTGGCTATCATTAGAGCACTCCAGAATTTAAATGTGAATAAATCTTTTGTGTTTTGCACCATCGCTCATTACCGTGATATTGGTAGCGTAGCCCGACGTCAGTGGACGGAAGAAAACAGCAACATCAGCCGAAAAGGTTCAAAAAGTAAAGAAGCGACGTGATCGAAACCCGCGTCGCAGTGGCCGAGAATGGCTCGTGAGCTGAACATATCGCAATATTCCATTCGGCTAATATTGAAAAATGAGCTTACCCCGAGCCATCCAAAAAGTGCAAGGAATGAAATGAATGGCACGCAAGCCTTGGACATTCCAACAGGACTCAGCACGTTTCAAAGAAAGAATGAGGTTCTTCGCTTCATTTCCAGCGCATAATGGCCACCAAATCTCCGGATACCAATCCGTTGGACTATTGTGTCTGGAGTATTTTGGAAAACAAGGTTGGCACTAAAAAATACCAAAGTGTCGATCATCTTAAGCAAGCGCTTTGCCGGGGATGGGCCAAAATACCGCAGAGCAACAATCGGGCAGCGTGTGACGGTCTCATTGGCCGTGAAGGCCATAATTCGTGCAAAAGGTGACAAAGTCGAACAAATCTAAACTTATTCTAAAATTTGATGCTATTTCCGACATTTTTTTCAATAAAAATTAAAAAAAAAATGTAAAAATTATGACGAAAATTATGAAATTTGTCGGTATCGATATTTACCAATGTTTTCAACAATAACTTCTTTTTTATATCAAAATGTTGGGTTACCGATTTTTGTCGGTAACTCAAAAATTAGTTAAAGAATTCCATTACGGGTTAAGAATCTCGGAATATATAAATTTTGATTTCTCTGGTGTCTTTTGTTTTGAATGAGTTTAATTTAAAAACAAGTAAGCAAAGGCTACAGTCGAGCGGGGCCGACCGTTGAATACCCTACAACACTATAATAAATGATACAGTTTATATAGGCGAGATACTCGAAAGAATTCCACAAGATATTGTGACAAATAATAAAAGAAAACCATCAGGTTTCGTTCTCTAATTTTCGAATAATAGCAACTTAAACTGCGTCTTTCCTGTATTTGTGAATTCTCCAAAAAGTCACTGGAATGGACATTTTCGTATTTTGTCTACAAAAGTTGGCAAAGTATTTCACACATTGAATATTTTTGGATGGCCATCCAAAACTGCTTGGCTTTTGCAATGTCCGGTAACCCCCATTCAAATGTGCGTGAGGATCGGGCGATAATTACGACCTGCCGACAATTTTGCAGTTTTTTGGTCCATTTCAACCCCTAAATATATGGCGATTATCTCCAAAAAGAGTAGGCTTCTATTCTGACCCTCATCTTATCCCCATGCAAAATTTCGTAAGGATCGGGCCATGAATGCGATCTGTATATGATATCCTGATATCCTAACTTCTTAGTTTTGTTAGCTGTAGAAATATTACCAAATGTTTCATTCAAAATGAAAATATGCCAAAAATATGACAAAATTGAAAAAATATGAAAAATGTTACAAAATCAATATTTTAGTCTTTAGAGAGATATTTTTATGCGATTTTTTAGACTTTTTTTCTTTCCTGCCCAGAGGCCATTCTGAATTAATGAGAACTGTCGAAATCAGTTCAGCCGTTCTCGACATAAAAGAGATCTTTCAAGCATATCTTCTTTGATAGGCATGTATATCGCACATATTTTGCTATATATCCGATTTGTTGGATGTTAACATCAAAGTAAAGATCAGAAGTAACCTTGTCATGTCTTTGTGATTTCGCCGGGATTTAAAATATTCGCGGTTTAATGAAAAATTTTGAATTTTTTCAACAAAAAAGATATGGTCTTTTTTACCCGCTAAATATTATCCGATGACCATCAAAATTGGTAGGCTTCTTCCCCGCTAGCTACATGCGAAATTCCGCGTTGATTGGTCTATAATTGCGACCTGTATTGCTACTGCAAAATCCGACATTTTTTCAGTATTTGGTCCATTTCAACCCCTAGATATTATGCGATCATCTCCAAAAGAAATAGGGTTCTATTCTGGCACTATCCCCACCTCCATTCATAATTTCGTGAAGATCGGGCCATAATTGCGACCTGTAGAGTGATTACAAATTAACATGGACAGACGGACGGACGGACATACATAGCTAGATCGACTCAGCTCGGCGAGCTAGGAAGATCCATATATACTTTCCTATGTGGGAAACCAATATTTCGAGGTGTTACATAATTTTTGGCCCAATCAAACTTATAATACCCCCAACACATAGTGTTGTAGGGTATAAATATATATTTAAGAACTTCTTTGAACAAAACCAGGATTTTAAAGGACTTTTAAGGACAAGAGAATTTTTTAACAACTTTCGAGAAATCTTCCTGGACATAACATAGCCAACTTTTTTAGGAATTTTGTGACAAAAAAAACTTTTTATATGAACAATAACTAATAATATATAAATAATTAGTAACATTGAACCACCCTAATGTGTATATCTGTATGTACAAACGCTATGCTAAAAATATGTTCATACATATTCCACAAAAAAAAAAAAAAAACCTGCTCTTAATTCCACAAATTCAACATGATGCTGAAGAGTTGTTATGCATTTTAAATGAATATCAACGGCATATTAAATGTTTTTTTTTTGCAATTTTAATTATATATTTTTTTCCACACGCACACGATAATAATGTTATGTGAAACAATATCATTTAATGTTAAATCGAAAATTAACAATCTTTGGCTTTTGGGAATAAAAGGAATCCATCGGAATTTGAGGGAATTTGTGGAGTTATGAACTCTTCGTGAGACAAGTGTCAAATAAGAAGGGTTATTTACTTGAATCTTATAAGATTCTTACAAAAAAATTGGTATGCCAATTGTTGGAACATGCAATACCGACAATTAGCAAAGTGGTGCTGACTACTGGCAAAAAAGCATTGTTTTAATAAAACTACAAATTTATGAAATTTAATAAAAAGTTATTAAAACTTTATTTATTATTGCAAAAACTATACAAAATTTCGAATCTGAATAAATTAACTTTGTAATAATTGAAAAGTTCCACTCAGAATGGTGAGCGATTGATAACGCGAAAATCCTAAAAGTGCCGACTACTGGTACACTTACCCTATGTGCGAAGTTTGTGAAAATCAGTGACTTATTTAACTTTTTATGAAAGTTATAATTCAAAGTGTTAACACATTTTTTAGAGATACACGAAAGACCCTATTTGAAGACAAGCAGGCGTAATTTTGGAGTAATAAAAAAGTCTTGTTATGGTCATGATTACTTTGAAAAACATCAAACAAATCAAATTAGTTTTAAATTACACAATTACATTATTAATTATGAAACAGTTTTTATGATAAAAGACAAGGGAACTGACGAGGTGAGTCTTTTCGCAGACATGGTATATGGGTTTAAATATAAACATAATATAAGCTTTTTACGTTGATTACTTCTTATTAAATTGGCAACACTGTTCTCTTCATTTTACTCCTTCCTTCAGTTGCATTTAATTTTAACACCGGACGGTCGCGAATCATAATCGTTTAACAAAAATAAAGGGAAATATACATTTTAATATAATAAAAAGAGCGTAAAATGTTGCTGCTTTAGTGATAAATAATATAGACACTGCAATATTTAAGTGTTTTCGTGTTGAAATTTGTAAAAAATCTAATTTTTTCCACAATAAATTCTAAGTCCACTCTTGTTGCCGCCTTTTTGCTATTCCATGCTTTTCGTTCGTGTCTAATGTAAGCGGGGCCACCATCGTTCGTTCATATGTTCTTATTATTTGTTGTTATTTCCTGTGTGCAAAAGAGTGATCTCTCGTTCGGTGTAGTTGGTAAAACTTCGGTTCATGTAGTGGCGCTATATAAATTTCGTGAGACAAGTGTCAAATAAGATGACTTGTTTGTTTACTTGGATCTTATTAGATTCGGCTGTGGTTCGCTTTTGTTTTTCTGTGTGTGTGCAACTGTGTTTGAGTTGATTAAGTAAACACATAGGTATGTGCGAAGTTTGGGAAAATCAGTGACTTATTTAACTTTTTATGAAAGTTATCATTCAAATTGTTAACATATTTTTGAGAGATACGCCGAGGAGTTGACCCATATATTTAGACAAGCAGGCGTAAATATGGAGCAATAATTTGATTGCCAGAATATTTTATTTTTTGAACTTAAAAAAGTTTTAATAAAGAAAAATCGTCAAATATAATAACTAAGTCTTAAATTACATATTTACATTATAAATTATTAAACAGTTTTTAAGATTAAATCCAAGGGAACCTTACTCTCTGGCAATAATTGATATTTTTCTCCATTAACAAATAAACCTTTTTTTTTAAACACAACAATAATGTGATTAAGCCTGACTATTTTGCAACAACAAAATAACTTCGACACCCCAACAACAACAACAACAACTCGATAAGTTAATCCTTACATTTTTATTTAAAACTAGTAAGGAAACCTTACATGGTATAAAATGTGATCATTAGGTCATTAAGGGTTTAAATGTAAACATGGTATAAGCTTTTTACGTTGATTACTTCTTACTAAATTGGCAACACTGTTCTCTCCATTTTGCTCCTTCCTTCAATTGCTCGTAATTTTAACACCGGCCGGTCGCGAATCATAATCGTTAAACTAAAATATAGAAATAAAGTAAAATATGTATTTAAAAATGATAAACGAAGTGTTATACCTTGTTGCTTTATGCATAAATAACAGCGTTATTCCAATATATAAGTGTTTTCGTGTTGAAATATGTGAAAAATCTAATTTTTTCCACAACAAATTCCAAGCCCACTCTTGTTGCCGCCTTTTTGCTATTCCGTGCTATTCGTTCGTGTCTTATGTGAGAGCGCCACCATCGTTCGTTCGTATGTTCTCATTATAAGTTGTTATTTCCTGTTTGCAAAAGAGTGATCTCTCGTGCGGTGTTGTTGGTAAAAATTCGGTTCGTGTAGTGGTGCTATGTCGATTTCGTGAGACAAGTGTCAAATAAGATGGCTTGTTTACTTGAATCTTATTAGTTTCTTTTGTTTTTCTGTGTGTGTTTAACCGTGTGTGAGATGATGATCGTAGTATATTTTTGTTGTTTGTAAAATTATCAAGTGTTTGAATTTAAAGATATGTATGTAAATATAGGCTATACGTAATTACTTTTATCGGTGTAAACTCTTTTCCGTAACACAATTGTCAAACAGTGAAAAAAATGTATTCTAGTATTTTTACTGTTTGCTTCAATTGAAATAACTAACTAAATAACTAAAAGCAATGTTACTGACATGTTTGAAAGCAACCTTTTTAAAATTTCAACTTCCATTAAATGCAGTACGGTGGAGCACGAGTCCAAAACAAGCAGGAATGGCACAATAAGAAATATGATGCTGTTAAAATTGAATTGGACATTTTACCAATGTTTTTAATTATTTTATTGTGTTTGAATTTAAGATAACATTGGAGTGTATTTTGTGTATTTGGTACAACATTGTAAAAAATATTCTTAAAAAATCTACGATTTATATATCGTTAGGAAATCCTTGAAAAATCAATTTTCACCCAAAAATCCTTGAAAAAAAAATCATCAAAAAACCTATCTATATGTTTTATGATTTTTCATATTGTTGTTATTTTGTAGGATAGGGCCACAGTCTTGTTCTATGAAAATGTGAAATGAAAACTTTTATAAAGGAAATAAATTTCAAATGAAAAATTTTTTAAAGGAAATATTTTTCATTCATATTTTCATACAACAAGAATCCAGCCCCAGGTCAGGCAAAAGAAACGCCCTTATATTTCCCAATTATAAATGAAATTATTAAAATAATGACATTTTAAGTTTGAAGCTACAACAAAGAGTGAAAAATTAATTTCAACATAGCACTTAAATTTCAGAAAATCATGTGCTAATGCAATTATACCCTCAGCCATATGGCTAGAGAATGTCTGATTTGGTCCAAACTTGGTATGAATAACTAAGAAGCATTCGATAATTTTCAAACTTAGTACATCCCAATATTTCTGCTAACACAAGATCTGGCGTGATTATGGTATATGTCGGTCCACTCCTTCTTGTACCTCTCCCACAAATGGAAAAATGTTGAATAACAAAACGCTCATAAAAGCGTAGTAGGCATCCGATTCCGATTGAAATTTCACACATCCCACCAAAAGGGTATTTTCTCCACAAAGGATCAAAATGTTCAATATTTATGTCTCCCGTAGTTTGCGAAACAAGTCAGCGATTCTTTGAAAACTTCGTAACCTGAGATCTGATGTGAATATATACATATATAATGTTTTTATTTGACAATAGTGACGTGAGAGAATGGAAAATAATGGAGCACTCTTTCTGATCCTCCCTGAAAATATGTCATAAGTTTCAATAATAATCAAATTCTTAAGATGGAGGATCAATGTCAAATTTCCTTAAAATTTAGAGCAAGTCTGATAGAATTTATTGGATCACTCTTTCTTCTACATCACACTCATCAAAGGTTAAACAATTTCGAAACTAATCATAAATGTATTTCCTATAAAACAAGTCGAGTAACGTATTATAATCAAGTTTCACTTGTAGACAGATAATTTCAGAAAATTTCTCATAAAATATATATTTATCATATATCAACAAGTTAAAAAGCAGTAAGTTCGGCCGGGCTGAACTTTGAATGCCCTAAACCATTTGGAACGAATTTGGAAATTTTCAAAAAATAGAATCCGTTAAAAATTCTGTTAAAATCTTAAAAATACCGAATATAGCCGTTATATTGAGGTCTCTACGACGTGAATCTACATAGGCTTTGTTTGTCATAAGCCATTACCATATTCAAATTCGAAACTTGAAATAAACGGTGAATAATGTAGCTAAAATCATAAATTTTCTGTCACAGGCTGTAGCAGCTATTACGAACTTCAAATACACATTTCAAAAAATGTCAGTGGGTATTGTACCTAGAATCATCAAAATACCGAATATAGGGAGGTACTGATACGAAGACGTGGACCTGCATAGACAATTTTCTGTCTTAGGCTGTAGTATCCATTACGAACTTCAAATAATATATAATAATATGCTTGTTTGTAGTGTATTCATCAACACGGTGGCATGGATATCTAAATAATTTACATTCAGAAAAATCGATATCATACCAAAACGTCACAGTTTTGAAAATTTTTCATGAAGTTTTCACAATTGTGTTTAGAGCCAAACAAATATTTTTATTTGTAAATATATGTGTATGTGTGCTACACATTATTATGTCATGCCGTGGTTGCTTCTATCATAACAACTGCCCCAGTGGCCCAATGGATACGGCATCGGCCTCCTAAGCCGGGGATTGTGGGTTCGAGTCCCATCTGGGGTAAAGATGAAAACTATTTTAATAATGACACTAAAATCATCAAATTACCGATTATTGTGAGGTACCGTTGTAGGGGGGCTATACGAAGACGTGAACCTGCACAGACAATTTTCTGTGTTAGGATTTTATGCTGATCAAGAATATATATACCTGCACAGACAATTTTCTGTGTTAGGATTTTATGCTGATCAAGAATATATATACTTTGTGGGGTCTAAAATATATTTTTCGAGGTGTTACAAACGGAATGGCAAACTTAATATACCCTCCATACTATGGTGGAGGGTATAAAAAAGCACAAAAAAGTTGAATACCATATCGCTCACCATTCATAGTTACTTTACGATTCGAAGCATCTTTTAAACCAATACGGTCCAATGATGCCACCACCCCAAAAAATGCACTAAACTGTGACTTTTTCTGGAAGCATTGGTAGATTTTACAAAGCTTCTGGCTAATTTTTACTCCAAAATCGATAATTCTGTTTATTTACGTATCCATATAGCAAAAACTGAGCTTCGTCCCTGAACAGAAGAAACGCGCGATGAACTTTCTTTAAAGAGCATGCATATTTATAATAAAATTTAATAATTTGTTCGTCTGTATGATGGTGCAGGGTTAACTTATAGACCAGACTATAAGATGTTTGACAGTGAAACAAACCTATGTTGTCAAAAAAAGATAATAGTTAACACAATCAATTGGCAATTAAAAATCGAAAAATATGTGGATAAGCAATTTATTTTAGACAATCGGTCCAAATTTAGATGTAGTTCCCATACATATCTTCGTCCGATTAAATTTTATTTGGTTCAGATATAGCTCCCATACATATGTTTCATCCGAGCAACGATATTTGCTACCAGATACAGCTCAGAAATACCTCTGCCAAATTTTGGGATATAGGTTCCATATATGGAAGCTATATTTTGGATGGATTTTTGAACATTCACCCAAATTGCTCCGATATATTTTTTAATATGGTCCTTTTCGATGTCATATCATGCACTCTATAGCAATGTTATTTGGGCCGAGTAAAATCCATTTAGAGTTGGATATACCTCGCACATATAAGTTTTAACTGCTCTAAAGCCATAAATTACACATAAAATCCCAATACTAAATATACGTAGTGTTGTAGGGTATCATATAGTCATATAGTCAGCTGGTACTACAGATGGTAGTTTGTTTACGTTTCCTTATAATGGGTTATTTTTACCTCAGGCTATTAATTTGGGCTCTTAAAACGAAATCGAAAATGATGTTAAAACTTCCTTTAATGTATTCCTTCAAAATCTTTACCTTTATAACTAATATCCTTGTTTGTAGTGTATTCATCCACACGGTGGCATGGATATCTAAATAATTTACATTCACAAAAATCGATATTGTTCCAAAACGTTACAGTTTTTCACAATTTTCCATGAAGTTTTCACAATTGTGTTTAGAGCCAAACAAATGTTTTTTATTTATTTATATACATTTGTGTGTATGTGGTGCCTGTTAATATAGCATGCAGTTGTTGCTTCTATCATAACAACTGCCCCAGTGGCCCAATGGATACGGCATCGGCCTCCTAAGCCGGGGATTGTGGGTTCGAGTCCCATCTGGGGTAAAGATGAAAACGATTTTTTCTGATGTTTTTTGAGTTGTTTTAATCAAAATTATAACACATACACAGTTATGCTTGTGTGTGGTGTGGATAATTATAATCCATTTGAAACATTTAAGTGTAGACGTATTTTGAAAAAGAAAAAAAAAACGCTCTGTGAAAAATATACAAAAGTGTTCTTTCAGATGTCAACTATAAATTTTTGAAGAAGGTTGTATTTGGGAATATCGTTGCGTATACGTGTTGTAAACAATTACAAGTCTGAATGTATTTTAACCAGAATGTAAAGGGTGTTGTGGGGGTGGCCGACCATGTAAAATCCTACTCAACTATAATTTGTGGTAAAGCTCTCATGACTAGAATGAACAAATAAATAATTCATTTGTTACGAAATGACGTAGATTCATATAATTTTACCCAGCTGTGTTTTGTATTTATATGGGTCCACGTTTTGGTATAACCCCCATATAACTGTACCGACAGATTTATGTTTTTTGAGTGTTTTAATCACAATTTTAAACCTATTTACTGTAAATTTGCAGTATATGATTATTTACGAAAAGTCCTTACATAGAAGTGTCAATATAGGTATGAGTTTTGGCATAGTTCCCATATTACTGTCACATTTTCCAGGGTATTTGAAGTTCCTAATGCGTACTACAGCCTATGACAGAAAATTGCTCATGCGGATGTCTTCGCATAGCTTCCATAAAATGGTACCTCCCTACATTCGGTATTTTCATGATTTTAGCGACATTATCCACTGGAATTGTTTAAAACTTAGAATTCGAAGTTATTGATGGGTACTTTAGTCTATGACAGGAAATTGCTAATGCTAATGGTTGACGTCTTCGCATAGCTCCCATATAACCGTACCTCCTAATATTCGGTATTTTGATGATAACTCTCATATCTCTCTATTCGGTATTTTTATGATTTTAGCAGTATTTTTCAACAGATATTTTTTTTTAATTTTTAAAAAAAAAACTTTTCAAATCGTGGAGGGTATTAAAAATTCGGCCCGTTCGAATTTAATACCATTTTACTTCTTTTTCTTTTTAGTTTAACTGAATTCAATGTACATATGTAATCAACTCTTTTAATAAATTTATTTTGATTTAAGTTAACTTTCCCAATACTTATTCCTACCACCTGTCATTTATTTTCAACATTTTTTAAAACAACTGTTTTATCTACAAGTTTTCCCTCCATCTTCAAGAAAATACTTATATTATCAGGTACCGACATTGATTGCAGCAGGGCTCTATTTAAGTCTGTCTGATAGTGTGACAAACAAATCTCAGCAATAAGAACTTCTCTAAATGTGTCAATGGAAAACAAACTATTTTCCACACACACACACAATCACTTCTTGGAAAACTTTTACGAAACATGCACACACACGGACAAACATCAGTTGCAACAGATAAAGGAAAAAAACTTTTTGAACGGCAGTGGACGTATTGTAATATCATATGGTCGAAGAAAATCAAAAAGAAACAGAGATAGATAAAAGTAAAACAAATGTAAATAAATATTTGTATACTCTGCGAATTATGGATATATTTACAACCTAAATTACCGTATAATACCCCATATGTCTTTGAACGTAATCCATTTGAGGATGTTTAGAGTCGATATAGTAAGTTCGTTGGTCTTTTTGTCACACCACAACTCTTGTAGAGAATTTCTGATTTGGTTTAAATTTGACACATCGTGATAACCAAGTAATTGGTGTTCGAAGATGAACAATAATGGACCACACTTTCCAGTATCTTCACACAAATGTTATGATTTTTCCGAAAAAAATAATATATCTTTATATTCTCTCATACCAGATATCAGTATTACTGGCTTTGCGAAGGCTTTGATATAATTCCTTCTCTGATACTTTTCTTTCATTTTTGTACCCTCCACCTTGAAAAGGAGGGTAAAAATAGTCGTCCAACCAATTTCAGACTCGTGAATTGAACATATCACAAAATTCCATTCGGCAAATTTTAAAAAATGAGCTCGGGGCAAAGCTCTTGAAATTCCAAAAAGTGCAAGAATTTACACCGCAACAGGTGGTGCTAAAGAGGTGGTTGACCGAAAATGGTGAACTGCCAGCAGTTTGTAAACAAACAAAATGATTGTGTTTACTTGTAAAAGAGGTCAGCTGAAATTGTGCACCTTCGGTTGGCCACCAGAACTCAAATGCCGGCCGGTGGTATCAGAATAAATGACGAATATTATCGCGAAAGCATTCCGGAGGGTGTATTAAAGCCTTGGACACGCAAACATTTTGGCCGCAGACCTTGGACATTCCAACAGGACTAAGCACCATCGCAGTCAGCTAGAGCCAACCAAGAATCTCGCTGCATTTCCAGCACGCAAGGGCAACCAAAATCTCCATACCCAATTCCTTGGCCTGCGCTTGAGTTCTGGTGGCCAGCCGAAGGTGCACATTTTCAGCTGACCTCTTTCATTTTGTTCACGATGATTTTGTTTGTTTACAAACTGCTGGACAACGAATGTTTTCTCATCAGAGAAAACCAAATTCGGCTGTTCACGACTTTCGGCCAAGCGAAGCAACTCTTTAGCTCTTTTGAGTCTATTCTCTTTCTGTTGCGGTGTAAGTTCTTGCACTTTGCCCCGAGACATTTTTCGGCCACTGCGACGCGGGTTTTGATCAAGTCGCTTCTTTACTTTTCGAACCATTTCTGCTGATGTTGCTGTTTTCTTTCGACAACTTCCTTGATCGATGGTACGAGACACAAAAGATTTATTTACATTTAAATGATGGAGTGCTCTAAAGATAGCCACTTGTGGTTTTCCAGCCAAATATAAAGAAACCACGCTATCACGCTTGAATTCCATCACAAATAACTTTTTTTCTGGAAAATTCTCCCCAAAATGCTTTTGTACGCTTGTAAGCAATATAATAAGCTGTCACTGGAATAATTTTAACAGCTGTCGGACGAGTGCTTTAGAAATGACATCAGTCTGAAGTTAGTTGCAGTTTTTTCATCTCATCCTATATTCTTGCATTTTTCCTCGAGTGAATTCATCATATCTCAACATAAATCATTAGATGTGCGAGTATATCCATTCACATACATACATACATGCCTGTCTATATGTACACCACCAAATATCATGTTTGTCATACAACGTAAGTGTTTATAAATTGTCAGCAAAGGCAACAACAATAACAGCCGACCAGCAGAACGGAACAAAACAATAAGAAACAGCCTTAACTAAAAATGGCAATGACAGTTTTAGTCAACAGTAAGCAGAAGCAAGGACTTGATGACGTTATAATGACAAACTTTTTGTCGTTCCTACAAAAAACGAAAAAATCATAACAGAAAAAGCTCTTCCGAACAGTGAGTGAGTGCCACACAATGGCAAATAAAAAAACAAAATTTATTATGTTGTTATTGTTGTCCACCTATTCCTGCGTGGTGTGTATTGCTATGCGTTCTGTTGCCGAACGCAATAAAACATTGAAATCGTCTGTGAAGGCCAAGGATAAAGTACGGTTAGGTGGTTGTAATGTTAACTTTGCAGCGCTGACAGGGTGTGAGCAAAGGCGCCAAAGTAAAAATCCAATTACAATATGTTAAACAGAGACAGAAGGATTAAGAACTACAATTTTTAAGTTGTCGCCGCGAGAGGGGCGGAGAGAGCTTTTATAGGAGACAGTCGTTTTGTAGTTGGGGAAATTCGACGATTTATTTGCTTGAAGGGGTGTAATATGAGAGAAGAGACTGGCAAAAGTTTTGCAATACAGAAATATTGAATTAAGGCAAATATGTATTCTCTAAAAATTATAGGTTTAAACTCTGATTGTGAGAATCGTACTGGTTGTTGACCATGGGATCGTATTTTTTTGGGATCAAGTCTCCAATAATTGGTAAAATTTTTGGAAAAAACCAAGCATAACTTAAACTATGTCTCCGATTTGTTCAAATTTTTGCTCATTTTAATAAGTATTTATTTTTTCCCAAAAATTATTTTGAAAGGACTTCGACTATTTAAAACCATTTGGAAATATAAGGCACATAAGTATTCATCGAGAGCTTTCAATAGTGCATCTATGACTGTTTCTGTGCAATTCAGTTTCCCTACCGCCAAGCCTACTTTGATTATTCATCCATGTCTTGAAATCTTGTTATTTTTTTCATTTGATACGCCCAAAACAATTAATGGTTTCAGACCCTAGGTCTCTTTGGACCAAATCCGTTTCAGGACATTCAGAGTCGATCTAGCGATGTCCATCAGTCTGTATGTCTGGCTTAAGTTTAGATTTGTTCGAATTGGTCACCTTTGGAACGAATTATGGCCTTCAACCGGCCAATGAAACCGTCACACGCTGTCCGAATGTTGTTCTGCAGTATTTTGGCCCATTCCGGCGAAGCGCTTGCTTGAGGTGACCGACACTTTGGTATTTTTTAGTGCCAACCTTGCTTTCCAAAAAACTCAAGACACAATGAAGCGAAGAACCTCATTTCGTAACCATTCTTGGGTGGGGCGAGCTGAGTGCGATGGCGTTGAGTCCTGTTGGAATGTCCAAGGTCTGCGGGCAAAATGTTTGCATGCCCAAGGCTTTAATACACCCTTCAGAATATTTTCGCGATAATATTCGTTGTTTATTTTGATGCCACGGTCGATTAATAGGAGCGGAGAGCGAACATGGGCTGTTATTGCGGCCCACGCCGGAGCTTGAGTTCTGGTGGCCAACCGAAGGTGCACATTTTCAGCTGACCTCTTTGGCAAGTAAACACGATTATTTTGTTTGTTTACAAACTGCTGGAAAACGAGTGTTTTCTCGTCGGAGAAAAGCAAAATTCGGCAGTTCACCACTTTCGGCCAAGCAAAGTAACTCTTTAGCTCTTTTGAGTCAATTTTTTTTCTGTTGTGGTATAAGTTCTTGCACTTTTTGGAATTTTAATGGCTTTACCCCGAGCTCATTTTTCAATATTTGCCGAATGGGATATTGAGCTATGTTCAGCTCACGAGCCATTTTTCGACCACTGCGACGCGGGTTTCGATCAAGTCGCTTCATTACTTTTCGAACCATTTCTGTTAATCTTGCTGTTTTCTACCGTCCACTTCCTTGACGTCGGGCTTCGCTACCAGTATGACGGTAAAGAGCGATGGTACGAGACACAAAAGATTAATTCACATTTAAATGCTGGAGTGCTCTATCGATAGCCCCTTATGATTTTCCAGCCAAATATAAAGAATTCACACTATCACGCTTGAATTCCATCACGAATAACTTTTTTTCTGGACAATTCTCACCAAACGCTTGTAAACAATATAATAAGTTGTCACTGGAATAATTGTAACAGATGTCGGACGAGTGGTTGCAGTTTTTTCATCTCACCCTGCATTGATACTTGCAAAGTTTGCACAAAATTAGATGATCCTTTCTTGTTTCAAATTATATATACCGTCTGTAGGCTGAGGGCATAAAAATGCAGACGTTATACTATTATTGTATTGCATTTTTACTAGTCTTTGCGGGGGAAATTGAAAACTTTTTGCGGATGTGATAGCCACAAAATCTCCTGTTTAAAAGCGTAACAGGAGTAAATCTGAGACAAACTGTTAGGACGCAAAATCATTGTTCAAAAGAGAAAGCAGAATGCTTTCAAGTTTCATTAAAACTTGCAAAGAGAAAGAATTTAACTTTCAAGTTGACAAATGGGGAAAAAGATGAAGCTTTTAAATTTCAAATAAAACTTGAAAGCTATGTATAAAGAAATTGTACTAAAGCTCTTCGTTTTTTGCAACACCATCTAGTAAATATTTTTATTTCTCACTCCCGGCTACATCTGGCGCCCAAATGTTCTTTTCAACATATTTTGGGATATTTTGGTGGTCCCTCTTTATTTTGGGATAAATTTTTAACACTGTTGCTTCTCTGTCTGTATCTATGCCACTGATGAATATTGTTTGTCTTGCAAAAATGTGGGTTAGTGTGAGTGTGTGACGATTACCAATACATAGACAGACATTCGTTCAAGTTAAAATTGTTGCTGTATCCTTGTGAAAGATTCGAAACAACAAAAATGGAATCAACAGTGTCATGCTCGTATCGGCACTCACACAAACGAAACTGGTAACGACGCACACATACACACTCACCTTTATTCGCACATGTATACGCAATTATTTTGTTTCCTATATTAACAGGATACATCTGGAAAATACATTTAGTCTACAGAGATCCTTTGAAGATTGAACAACGCATATTTTCGGGACAAAACACAAGCCACGCCGAAGAAGGATACCAATAAGTGTGTAAAAAACATAAAAAGCTAAGTGAACAGAGCTGAGCAGAGCAGCAACAAGCTGCTGCTGGTGGAATATTTGCAAAGGACAAACAAGCAAACAAGTGTTCAACTGATGTTGATGGCGGCGCGATGATGAAGATGACAGCAGCAACAGCAGAGTGACAATCAACAGTTGGATTTGAGAAAATTAAAATTGAAAACAGAAACACAGAAAATTCCTAATAAAAAATAAAATTAAGTGCCAGTGGAAAAGTTAATGATAATTGAAGAACATTTAATGGGATTAAAATAAATGGAAGAAAATGTGAAATAAAATCCAAAAGGAAATTTGAAGCAAAAACGACCGTTGACTAGTATTTAAAAAAAAGGGAAAACCTGAAAAGTAATATAAAAACGTTTTATTGCTCAAAAAAACTTAAATAAATGGACTTTACAAATTTTTAAAATATATATAAGAAATATTTATATATCGTTGAAAAAGTGCAAGGACTGTTATAATATGTGTTGTTATTGTTACGAAAAATTACAAATATTGCAAGCGAAAGTACAACAAAAAAACTTTTTTGAGCTACTGTGAAAACGGATTTGAAAAACTACAAAAAAATTGTAAGTTATTAAAATTGGTATTGGTATTTGAAATTATATTTTTAGTTAAGCCAATTCGGGTTGAATTTTTATTAACCCTAACACTGAACTAACATAAAAATTATTTATTTTTTTATAAAAAAAAATTAGAAAATATATAACAAATTTGTTACAAACTAAGACCTAGAATTTTTATTACCTCCATCATAAATTATATAAATTAATGTAAAATATTAAAAGTATGGGTTTTCTTTATAATTTAAATAAAACAGTTTTTTCTCCCTGAGAACTCGAAAGGCCGAATTGTATCCATTTCGGTTGAAAATCGTGTCGAAACTTTTAAAACTCTCAAATATTTTTACATGGGAGTGATACTTCTGAAGACTTTTTTTTGGAAAAATGCCTGAAATATTAGGCTTTTGTGGACTCATTTAGAATCCTTGATTTAGTTTTAGACAATATTTTTAATTGGTAAGAACTACTAATTGATTTTTAGAAAAGATTCTATATTGCAACTGCTTGGAAATGTTGGAAAATGCCATCTTCATAGTGCCAGAGTAAATGCATGATATACAGGGTGAGATAAAAAAAAAAACTGCAACAAAGTCAAAAGCCATAATTTTTACAATTTTTTTTAATGTTATTGAATGAGAGCTGAAAATTTCGGAAATAGCATCAAATTTTAGAATAAGTTTAGATTTGTTCGAATTGGTCACCTTTGGCACGAATTGTGGCCTTCAAACGGCCAATGAAACCGTCACACGCTGCCCGAATGTTGCTCTGCGGTATTTTGGCCCATTCCAGGCGTAGCGCTTGCTTGAGGTGATCCAACCTTGCTTTCCAAAATACTCCAGACACAATAATGCAACGGATTGGTATCCCGAGATTTTGGTGGCCATTGTGCGCTGGAAATGAAGCGATGAACCTCATTTTGTAACCATTCTTGGGTGGTGCGAGCTGATGCGAATGCTTTAAGGCTTTAATACATCCTCCAGAATATTTTCGCGATAATATTCTGCATTTATTTTGATGCCACGGTCGATTAATACGAGCGGAGAGCGACCATCAGCTGTTATGGCGTCCAACAGCATTACCATGGCTTGTACTTGAGTTGTGGTGGCCAACCGAAGGTGCCTCTTTGGCAAGTAAACACGATAATTTTGTTTGTTTACAAACTGCTCAACAACGAATGTTTTCTCATGGGAGAAAACCAAATTCGGCAGTTCACCACTTTCGGCCAAGCGAAAAAACTCTTTAGCTCTTTTGAGTCTATTTCCTTTCTGTTACGGTGTAAGTTTTTTTTTTTTAACTTTTTTGGAATTTCAATGGCTTTACCCCGAGCTCATTTTTCTATATTTGCCGAATGAAATATTGCGATATGTTCAGCTCACGAGCCATATTTCGGCCACTGCGACGCGGGTTTCAATCAAGTCGCTTTTTTACTTTTCGAACCATTTCAGCTGATGTTGCTGTTTTCTTCCGTCCACTTCCTTGACGTCGGGCTACGCTACAAGTATCGCGGTAACGAGCGATGGTACGAGACACAAAAGATTTATTCGCATTTAAATGCTGGAGTGCTCTAACGATAGCCACTTGTGGTTTTCCACCCAAATATAAAGAAATCACACTATCACGCTTGAATTCCATCACGAATAATTTTTTTCTGGAAAATTCTCACCAAAATGCTTTTGTGCGCCTGTAAACAATATTATGAACTGGAATATTATCACTGGAATAATTTTAACAGCTGTCGGACGAGTGGCTTAAAAATGAGAGCAGTCTGAAGTTGGTTGCAGTTTTTTCATCTCACCCTAAATATATATTCTTGATCAGCGTAAAATTCTAAGTCGAGTTATCGATGTCCGTCTGTCTGTTGTAATCATCCAATCTTTCGATAGAATTGACAAGGCTCAAATTTTGCAAATGTGTGTATTTTGCCAGTAGGCAGGCTTTGTTGGTGCACGTTTTCGTATAGCCCCCATATAACGGTACCTCCCGTCATTCGATATTTTTATGATTTTAGCTATATTATTCACCGGAATTGTTTCAAATTTCGGTTTTAAAGTTTGTAATAGATTCTTCAACCTATGACAGAAAATTGTATATTGTATTGTATTTAAGGTAACTAACACCAGCTCCTCTGGCGAAAAACTGTTTACATAGGTCCAGGATTTCTTATAGCTCCATATTCGGTATTTTAAAGGTTGTGAAGACATTATTGAAACGTATGCGTATAAGTTTTTGAGAAGTAAGGACAGCATTGTAAAAATAGTGCGGAGCGGGGCATTTCGACAGATATTTGAAATATTTTTCATTCCCTAATAGTTGAGGATATCAGAAGTTAACTCCGAGCCTAACGCCGTTTTAACTTTTTCCAATACTGAGAGTGGATGTAGATGATCATCAGATAAACAGACGAGCAGTCAGAGCAAAATCTACTCACAGTCCAGGGGACAGCGGATCGACCAAACTGTTCATGTTTTGACTATTCTCACGCATAAGACTCAAATACGCATAGAAAGCATAACAAACTTTTCTGTTCATCATATTCATCGGGTCTAAATTTGGTCGAACCTTGGTTCCAATTCTCGTTGTATGGAAATGTGAAATGAAAACTTTTATAAAGTAAAGAAATATAAAAATTTTAAAGAAGATAGTATCCATTATAGTAAAATTTTCATATATTATAAAAAACGATGTGTACTTACTAAACTCTAAAATTTATCACCAATCAAATGTGTTTGCAATGCATAATGTTACTGGTCACAGAAAAAAACCGAAATACGTAATAGATACACAATTTCCTTGAAATTTCAATTTAACGCATTACATTAATCTTCTTTATTTGTTGCAAAGAGGATAATTCAATTTTCACGGTGACTTATCTTTCACAATTTGATTAACGGCAAGGTGTATCAGTCACATACATTTAAAAATATATTATTGAGAACATCATAAGCTCTGTATGCCTTTGAGGTACTTCCGAATAAGAAACCTTAATGTTGAATAAATTTATTTAACTAAATTTTGTAATACTAAAATAAGTTTTAATAAACTTTTATAAACAATACAAGTTCGAAGAAATCTGAATGCTTTGTCGATACTAGGGTTATCATTTTTTATATTTTTTTTGCAAATGTCTAAAAATTCCACCGCAAAGCTGGGTAGGCATGAACAACTATTCTGTGAAAAAAGTTCAAATTGAAGTTTTATAGTGTAATGTGTTCCATTTTTCAAAAATAATCATACGGTTTAAATGATGTTAAACCTTTTATATTATTTCAAGAGAGGGGATGGACCTTTTAATGTTACCAAAATGTGTCTCATCAAAATAACATTTTTAGACTTCATGCACTCCATCTTGCCATGTCCGGCCGTCGGATGGCCTGTTGGGACACCATAACAAAGAGAGTATACGATTTGATACAAACAGAACCTTATCCGGACAAAATCCGATATGGGCAATATCATACCACTCCTTCTGGTATCACACTTAAAAATATTCAACATTTTCAAAATAAATAAATATATAAATTCAAAATAAATAAATATATAATAAATAAATAAAGAATAGAAACAAATAAAAATCAACAAAGCTCGGTTTGCCGAAATTCCAATACCCTTCATAATTTGGAAGAAGCTTGCATAACTTCAACAAATTTCATTGACAAAAATTGAGGTCAAATTATTAAAACAACAAGTAAAAAAGCTGTAAGTTCGGCCGGGCCGAACTTTGAATACCCTCCACCATTTGGAACGAATTTAGCAATTCTCAAAAACAATAAAATCCGTTAATACTTCTGTTAAAATCTTAAAAATACCGAATTTAGCTATTATATTAGGGTCTATACGACGACATGAACGTGCGTAGGTAACATTTGTCATGAGCCATTACAATATTCAAATGCGAAACTTAAAAAAAAATCGGTTATAATGTCGATAAAATAAAAATACCGAATATCGGGAGGTATCGTTATGTGGGGGCTATACGAAGACGCGAACCTGCACAGACAATTTTCTGTCGTAGACTGTAGAATCCATTACGAAGTTCAAATATCAAATTTGAAACAATTCTGGTGAAAAATGTCCATAAAATCATTAAAATACCGAATATCGGGAGGTACCGTTATGTGGGGGCTCTACGAAGACGTGGACCTGCACAGACAATTTTCTGTCATAGGCTTTAGTATCCATTACGAACTCCAAATACAAAATTTGAAATAATTCCGGTAAAAAATGTCGCTAAAATCATCAGAATACCGAATATCGGAGGTTCCGTTATATGGGGGCTATACGAAGACGTGGACCTGCACAGACAATTTTCTGTCATAGGCTGTAGTATACATTACAAACTTCAAATACTAAATTTAAAATAGTTCCGGTAAATAATGTCTCTAAAATCATCAAAATACCCAATATCGGGAGGTACCGCTATATGGGGGCTATACGAAGACGTGGGCCTACATGACTCATTTTCTGTTTTAGGATGTAGTATCCATTACGAACTTCAAATACCAAAATTGAAAAAATTGCGGTAAATAATGAATCTAAAATCATTAAAGTACCGAATATCGGGGGTACCGTTATATGGGGGCTATACGAAGACGTGGACCTACCTAGCCCATTTTCAATACCAAAAGTCCTGCAGACATAATACAAATTAGATGCTATTTCCGACATTTTTTGCTTTCATTCGATAAAGGTAAAAAATGTAAAAATTATGGTGTTTGACTTTGTTGCAGTTATTTTTATCTCACCCTGTATAAATGAGGAATTCCATACGGAAACCCATCTAAAAACTAAAACCTAGCTTTTATTTATTCATTTTTTTTGAATATTCGAATATATAAAAGAAAACATCAAACTATAGTCCTACTTATCATTTCATGTGTAAAATATAGAAATTCAATTTGAGGACTACTGTTCTGGCATTTACAGTACTTGTTCAAATACACAGAATAATTAAGAATTTTTTTTAAACGTTTATTTATTTCTGCTGCAGATAATACTATAATTAAATATAATACTATTTTTAAGTACGCATCTATGTGTAAATTGATTGTTAATTGTTATGCGATGACAAATACCACCATGGGGCTAACATTGATAAAAATAACTAAACAATGAAGTTAATGGTATATGACGTCAAATATATATTTCACAGCGATAAATGCCATATTGACATACCTATCTAAATAAAGGAGGAATCTAGTTTTTAATTCAACATTTCACATAATGCCATGTCAATATATGCAATTTGGTATAACGAAATGACAATTTAATTTATAATGGTGGCTATAAACTATTCATGCCTTGATAAACAATTAATGCTCTGATAAACAATGCCACACCACTACATATCGCGCGAAAAAATAAACAAATTTTAAATCAATTGTGTGCGTGATAAAATTAAATTTGATTTTTTTGGAATGTTTGCTAATATCAAATCAACTTATCAACCATCATATGGTGTTTCAAATTAAGTCCAACTTACTTAACACATCATTAATTATTTAAATGAATGCGAGTGTGCGTGTGTGCAAAAATGTTGGTAAACATTTTTGATTAAATTGTTTTTTTGATATAACAATAAACACTAATTAACTACATCCAAAATAAATTGCATCAATTGTCCGCAGACTTTAGGCAAAACAAAATGTATTAATGTGAAAAGACTATTATCCTAACACATGTAGGAATTTTTTTTCAAAACTGGGTAATAAAGGGTGATTTTTAAGAGTTACAAGAAAGTTAAAAATTATATAAAACAGCTAAAAAAATCATCAAATCTTTATTGGCATTGATAGTACGATTTGTATAATTTAAGGCTTGGAGATTATTTCATGGAAATGTTGACACGATTTCGCTTCAAATTAATCCGCCAAGTAGAATTTCGGCCTACTCTTTGGGTGTGTGCCGATGTCTTATTGGGCAAAGATGTTGGATATTATCTCACGGTAGCGTTAAGATTGGCAGCAGCTCATAAACCGCCCCAAATTGTGACCTTTCTGGATGCATGAGTAGCTTTAGCAATGCTTGCTGCTGAAAAATTAGCTTCGTTCGCGAGCCTTGTAACATCCCTAAATATTCGTTGTAGATTCCATAAAATACAAAGGGTGAGATGAAAAAACTGCAACCAAATTTAGACTGCTGTCATTTCTAAGCCATTCGTCCTACAGCTGTTAAAATTATTCCAGCGACAGCTCATTATATTGTTTACAAGCGTACAAAAGCATTTTGTTGAGAATTTTCCAAAAAAAAGTTATTCGTGATGGAATTCAAGCGTGATAGTGTGATTTCTTTATATTTGGGTGGAAAACCACAAGTGGCTATCGTTAGAGCTCTCCAGCATTTAAATGTGAATAAATCTTTTCGTGAAATGTGAATAAATTTCGTGAGCTGAACATATTGCAATATTCCATTCGGCAAATATTGAAAAATGAGCTCAGGGTAAAGCCAATGAAATTCCAAAAATGTGCACGAACTTACACCGCAACAGTAAGAAAATAGATTCAAAAGAGCTAAAGAGTTGCTTCGCTTGGACGAAAGTGGTGAATTGGCGAGTTTGGTTTTCTCCGATGAGCTAACGAGTTGTTTCGCTTGGCCGAAAGTAGTGAAGTGCCGAATTTTTATTTTCTCCGATGAGAAAACATTCGTTGTCTAGCAGTTTGTAAACAAACGAAATGATCGTGTTTATTTGCCAAAGAGGTCAGCTGAAGATGTGCACCTTCGCTTGCCCACTAGAACTCAAGCGCCGGCCATGGTGATGGTGTGGGCCGCCATAACAGCCGATGGTCGCTTTCCCGCTCGTATTAATCGACCGTGGCATCAGAATAAATGTCGAATATTATCGCGAAAATATTCTGGAGGGTGTATTAAAGCCCTGGGCACGCAAACATTTTGAGCGCAGACCTTCCAACAAGACTCAGCACCATCATGCTGAGTGCGATGGTGCTGAGTCATGTTGGAATGGTTACAAAATGAGGTTCCTCGCTTCATTTCCAGCGCAGAATGGCCACCAAAATCTCCGGATACCAATTGGTTGGACTATTGTGTCTGGAGTATTTGAAAAGTAAGGTTGGCACTAAAAATACCAAAGTGTCGGTCACTTTAAGCAAGCGCTTCGCCGGGAATGTGTCAAAATACCTTAAAGCAACATTCGAGCAGGGTGTGACGATTTCATTGGCCGTTTGAAGGCTATAATTCGTGCCAAAGGTGATCAATTCGAACAAATCTAAACTTATTCTAAAATTTGATGCTATTTCCGACATTTTTTGATTTAATTTAATAATTTAAAAAATAAAATGTGAGATTTATGGCGTTTGACTTCGTTGCAGGTTTTTATCTCACCCTACATATATATATAGATTCCTTGTTGGTGGATCGACTCAAAAATGCTACAAAATAGAAGATATATTGATCTTCTCTTAGAAGATTTGTAGCTATTCCCTCAGAAGAGCTGTAGATTTTCTTATTGACGATCAGAAGAACTTCTCAAAAAAAGATCAAAGATATTCTTGTAAAAAATTTCCCATTGGAAATCATAAGGTTTTATCGTAGAAGATCAATATGTCGTCTCGCAGAAGATCTATGGCTATTCTCTCAGAAGAGCTGTAGCTGAAAATCTGAAGATCTTCTCTAAGAAAATCTTCTTTTTGAATGTCATAAAAGAGCAGTATATCATTTCCTAGATAATCTGTAGATCTTCTTTAGAAGATCAGAGATCTCATCGTAAAAGGTCAGTAGATCTCATCTTTGAGAATATTCTCTTTCACGATCAGATGATATGCTGTAGCTGAAGATCTTCTCTAAGAAAAGAAAATTGAATATCAGAAGATATTTTTATGGAAGGTCTGAATATTATCTCATAGATCATGTAGATCATAGATCATGTATTATCTTGTAGATCATTCCATAGATGATCTGTAGATCTTATTTTTGAAGATCTTCTCGTAGGAGATCAGATCGTTTTCTCTTGAAAGGTTTTCTCTCTTCTCGTTGAAGATTTCTTTTCAAACATCGGTAGTTATCGTAGAAGGTCTTTAGATATTTTTTTTAGAAAATCTTTTCGTAAAGGACCAAAAATTTTCTCAAAGAAGACCTGTTAATATTCCCAGGAGAATACCTGTAGATTCTGTCTTGGAAGTTTTTTATACCCTCCACCATACATAGTATGGAGGAATTGTCTGAAAATCCACACAAGGAGTTCTTTTCGAGCACTTTACTCTCTGAAAGGGAATAGTCCATATAGGTCCACGATATCGTCCCCCATATAACGGTACCCCACGATATTCGGTATTTTGATGATTTTAGCCACATTTTTCAACGGAATTGTCTGAAAATTCACACAAGGAGTTCCTTGTGAGTATTTTGCGCCCTGAAAGAGAATTGTCTATATAGGTCCAAGATATCGTACATCCCCCATATAATGAAACCCCCCTTTATTCGGTATTTTGATGATTTTAGCCACATTTCTTAACGGAATTGTCTGTAAATCCACACAAGGAGTTCCTTTTGAACACTTTACCCCCTGAAAGAGAATAGTGTATAGGTCCACGATATCGTATAGCCCCCATATAACGGTACCCCCCGATATTCGGTATTTTGATGATTTTAGGCACATTTTTCAACGGAATTGTCTGAAATTCTACACAAGGAGTTCTTTGTGAGCACTTTACCCTCTGACAGAGAATTCTCTTTATAGGTTAACGATATCGTATATCCCCCATATAACGGTACCCCCCGATATTCGGTATTTTGATGATTTTAGCCACATTTTTCAACGGAATTGTCTGAAATTTTACACAAGGAGTTATTTGTGCGTACTTTACACCCAGAAATAGATTTTTCTATATAGGTCCACAATATCGTATATCCCTCATATATCGGCGCCTTCCGATAATAGGTATTTTAAAGATTTTAATTGAATATTTAATGGATTTTATTTTTTTGAAAATTTTCTAATTAGTTTCAAAGTTCGGCCCGGCCGAACTTACTACTTTTTTACTTGTTTATTAATATATTAGATTTTGGCACATATTAACAACTGAACATTAAAAATTGTAAAATAACAACGAAAAGACAACAACAGTTTAAAATGTTTTATTAAAAATTGTCATGCCAACAACTACAAAAAGGAAAGATAACCAAATAAACGGCAAGTTGAATTGAAACCAAAGTGAATCAAAACTTTGCCATTAATTTTGTGTCTCTGTCTGCAGATGATTCGCTTTTAAACAATAAAAAAGTGAAATTTTATTTAGCAATAACACACTCACACACCAGCGAAGAGTTTTCATCTCCCTCTATTTTGTATGGAGGAACAATTTCAAAATTTACTGACCACTTGGTGAAATGTGTAGAAGGTCATAGCCAGCCATAGACGATAAAGGCTACCCATCGCCATAAACATCAACATACATATATATTAGAAAACAGGAATATCCTATGTACATATTACGAGAGGAAACATAACTTGTAATCGACCTTGTCTCAAAGGAGTAGGGAGAACGCTGTTGAATATCCTTCAATGAATTTCAAGGTTTCGACTCTGTCGAAGGCATTCCGCCAGTAACGACGACTGTTGTCTGTGAAACTATTCTATATTCCGAGTGGAATGTTAAATCGTATTTGCAAATATTCAAGTAATTCAATTGCAGCGAGCTGCGAGATGGAATGCTGTAATAAAATAATATATACATAAAAAATTGTGAAAGCGAGTGTGTGTGTGTTGTGGGAAAAATTAAACGATTTTTATTGGAAAATGAAGTTCATGGAATTTTCCATTTTCATAATCTCTTTTAATTGGCAACACATTTTCACAATAAATTTTTTATTAATAGTATAGACAATTTTCTGTGATAGGCTGTAGCATCCATTACGAACTTCAAATACGACATCTCAAACAATTTCAATGGGTATTGTACCTAAACTCATCAAAATACCGAATATAGGGAGGTACTGATATATGGGGCCTATACGAAGACCTGGACCTGCATAGACAATTTTCTCTAGTTCTTATTACGAACTCTAAATACGTAATTTGAAACAATTCCGATGAATAATGAAGCTAAAATCATCAAAATACCGAATATTGGGAGCTGCCGTTATATGGGGGCTACACGAAGACGTGGACCTGCACAGACAATTTTCTGTCATAGGCTGTAGTATCCATTACGAATCTCAAATACCAAATTTGAAACAATTCCGGTGAATAATGTCTCTAAAATCATCAAAATACCGGATATCGGGAGCTACCGTTATTTGGGGGCTATACTAAGACGTGGACCTGCACCTGCAAATTTCTGCCTTATGCTGTAGTATTCATTACGAACTTCAAATATCAAATTTAAAACAATGCCGGTGAATAATGTCGCTAAAATCATAAGAATACCGAATAACGGGAGGTACCGTTATATGGGGGCTATATGAAAACGTGGACCTACATGTCCCATTTACGAACTTAACCTGCCTACTGGCAAAATAAACATATGTGCAAAATTTTAGCCTTCAATCTCAATTCGTTCGAAAGATAGCGTGATTGCAACATACAGACAAACTGAAAGACAGACAGACGGACATCGTTAAATCGACTTAGAATTTTACTGTAATCAAGAATTTGTTGGGTCTGACATGAGTTTTTCGAGGAGTTACAAACGGAATGACAAAGTTAATATACCCTCCATAGTATGGTGGAGGGTATATAAACGTATTTTGCTTTAAATTTTCTTCTTTGTTCCTTCAATGTCTATTGAACTATTTTTGCCTTGCAGGTGAGAAAGTTATTTTTGTTTTCCCTTTAGATTTTTTATTCGCTTTTTTTGTCTTTTGTTTTCATAAAAAACGTGCCAAACGGGGTTCCAAGAAATGCAAAAAATAAATATTTGAAATATTGACTTGCATTCATTCACATTTGTTGTTGATGTTGTTGTTGTTGCAGGAGTATGTTCTAATGTTAGGTGCTTGAGATTTGCTTCCTAGGAATTTATTTGTTGCATTGACATGAAGTGCAGGTGAAAAATATATAATGTGAAACAAATTGAAAAAATAGGAGGATGAAGAATGAAGAAAATCGATTCCTTTTTAACATTGAGATATGAGAATAACGAATTTGCTCACAAATGCAGGGTATATTTCTTGGAAGGAAATACTATCCGAGGACGAAATCATTACTTACATTTAAAAACAAATGTAAGCAAAGGCTATAGTCATGTGGGGTCGACAATGAGATACCCTACAACACTACAATATGTTGAAAGTCTCCTTATATCAAAATCGAATTTGAAAAGTTCGCTTTTAAAATGATGTCATAGAGCCCTGTCCAGATATTACTTTCATAACATTCATAACAGATGTCCTCCATCTTGGACAGGAGGGTATATTAACTTTGTCATCCCTTAATATTTGTAACATCGTACACCCCATAAAGTATATATATTCATAATTAGATGAAATTCTAAGTCGATTTAACGATGTCCGTCTGTCCGTCTGTCTGTTAAAATTACGATACAGCTCACATTTTTTGATGTAGAGCAAAATTTAGCAGAAAAAATTGTATTGTGTCTAGGATGGTTGGTATTGAAAATGAGATATATCGGTCCACATTTTGGTATAGCCCCCATATAATAGTACCTTCCGATATTCGGTATTTTGATATTCGGTTTGTGTGGCGAATATTGTATGTATAGGTCCATGTTTGATGCAGCCCCTATATAACAGTACCTCCCAATATTCGGTATTTTTATGTTTTTTTTGCCACATTTTTTCATGGATTTGTCTAAAAATTGGTATTATTAGGGTATAATGGGTTCCAGCTTGTGTGGCGAAACATTGTATTTATAGGCTCATATTTTGGTATAGCACCCATATATCGAGATTCGGTATTTTTGCCACATTAATTGTAAAGAATCGCTGACTTGTTTCGCAAGCTATGACAAATAAAAGTATTGAAAATTGAACCCCTGAAAGGGGTTCGCAGATATATATCATCTTCACACCAGGTCTTGTGATAGCAAAAATGTGTGTGTGTGTGTGTGTGAAATTGAAGAGAGTTGGATGTTTATTTCGCTTTCTTTGAGCGTTTTGTTTTTCATATATTGAACCCCATGTGGAAGAGGTACCGGAAGAAATGGTCCGATCTCTACCATTTTTATAACAAATCTTGTGTTGATGGAAATATTGAGATGTACCAAGTCTGAATGGAATCTGATGTTAATTTCGTATTTTATGAGCTTCAAAAAGTGTATCCTTTGTGGAATGTACCAGAAGGAGTAGATTTTTAGTAAAAATAATATGTGTGTGTGAAATATGAAAAGAACTGGATGCTTATTTCGGATTTAATAATCGGTTTGGTTGTTCAAAATTTTTGCTCTTTGTGGAGGAGATACCAGAAGAATTGGAATTGGATATTAATTTCGAGTTTTAAGAGCTTCATAAATATTCAAAACTGTACCTATTGTGGGGGGTGGGGTTATCAGAAGGAGTGAACCGATATATCCCATCTTCACAACAGATCTTGTGTTACCAAAAATGTTTGTATGTGTGAAATATAAAAAGAACCTGATGCTTATTTTGGATTTTATAAACGTTTTGGTCATTCAAAACTTTGACCCTTTGTGGGGGAGGTACCAGAAGGAATGGTCCGATCTCTACCGTCTTTATAACAGATCATGTGTTGATAGAAATATTAAGAGGTGCCAAGTCCAAATGGAATTTCGCGTTTTAAGAGCTTAATTGATATTCAAAAATTCGACCTTTTGTAGGGGAGGTACCAGAAGGAGTGGACCGATATATTCCGCCTTAATACCAGATCTAGGGTTCATAAAAATATTGGGATTTGTGAAATTTGAAGACAATCGGACTCATATTTATAAAAGTTATAATTATTCAAAATGTTAGCCCTTTGTGGGGAGGTACTAAATGGATGAGGTCAGGTGCAAAAATGGATAATATCGGAAATTGGATTATTGCTTCCCTTTCTGTGCAGAAAAAAATATATTTTTTTTACTTTTGTGGGGGAGGTGCCAGAAGGAGTGGATATACTCCATCTTAACTAATAAATAAAATTGTTGAGATGTGTGTAATTTGAAGACAATCGGACTCTTACTTCAAATTTTATAAAAGTTTTAATTATTCAAAATGTTAGCCCTTTCTGGGAAAGGTACTTAATGGATGAGACCGATATTGTCCATTTTCTCACCTGACCTAGCACTGATACAAATATTAGGATTTGAAAAGTTGGAGCAAAATTGGATTATCCTTTCTCTTTCTGTGTAGTCAAACATTTTTTTGTGAAAATTTTGACCTTTTGTGGGGTATGTACCTAAGTTTGACAATAATATTAGGATGTACCAAGTTTGGACCAAATCGGATATTCAATTCGAGAGTTATCGTGCGCACCAGCTGGACGGATGGAGGGACGGACATCGTTAAATCGACTCCAAATGTCCTGAAACGTATTTGGTATACAGAGTCCTAGCTCCTAAAACCGTTATTTCGATGAGACAAATCCAATGGTATATACCCTCTCTAGCTATATGGCTGAGGGTATAATTATTAAAAATTTGTATATTCTGTGTGGGAGATACATGTTGGAGTGGGCCGATATTGCCAATTGTTACACCTGACCTAGAACTGATAAAAATATTAGGATTTACAAAGTTGGAGCAAAATGGGATTATTTTTGAAAATTCTGACCTTTTTTGAGGGAGGTACTAGAAGAAGGGGACCGATTTTGCCCATCTCCGAACTCGATCTAAGATTGACAATATTGTCAGGAGACCCTAGGTCTCTCTGGACCAAATCCGTTTCTGGACATTTGGAGTCGATCTAGAGATGTCCGTCCGTCTGTCTAACTGATTTCGTCCATCCCAATATTTCTAGCAGTACAAGGTCTGGAGACGGAATTTCTGATTCCCCTTTGGAGAGCCACTGATAACATTTTGCCTCACAAAATTAACATGGCTCTCTTCTGAGTATTTCACACACTCACACACATTGCAAAATGTTCCATATGGTAGTAGGGGAAACGAGCGCTAACCGTTAATATGTTTTAAATTGGCTGGCAAAAAAACCCCCTTTCATTTTATCAGAATTATAAAAAGTTACTTCTTTCTTCTTCCACCTCCTCCTCCTCTTTTGCAAATTGATATAAAAGCGTCTCTCGTGTGTACGTTTGTGTGTAGATTACCCACACAATTCAAATGAGTTTTAAATGCAAGGGTACAGAAAAAATTGAAAATGACTGCCGCTCTTTACCTCCTAACTCACATTTAGGGAGGCGTAGGCTAGCAACTCATTTGTTTATCACCTACAAACCCATAATAGTCCTTTTTTGTCGAAACATATACGCACTGTGTTGCCAGAGTTTGGAGAGGGCGGGTTGTGGTGATAAATTGAGAAAGGCTGAAAGTAAAAACTGCCTGTTGCTTAAGCCAGAACATTTTCGTAGGGTTTGCTCCGGTGTTTTTTTTTTGCCTCGCTTCGCATCGTTTTGTTCCAAACATAAACAATGTATTTTTTCTACTTCTTGTTGTTTTCGTTCTGCATTTATTTTGTGTAGTTTGCAAACTTTGGTCTTTTTTTGTTTCGGTTTGCGAATAATGGTGGCTGCATTTGTATTTTCAATAAATTGTGACACTCTTAAAAGCTTTTGTATGTCTGCTCGGCAAAAAAAATATCTGTCCGGAAAGGGGTGGGCGCAAGGCTTAGGCAAGGAAGCCCATTCACAGTTTTATCATTTCCCCACAAAAGTGTTTGTTTGAGGAAAAAGAAGAAGAAGCCATTCAACTGGCAGGACATTTTTACAGGATATGTTAGATTTGTTGTTTTATTTTTCAAACTTTTTTTTAATTTTATCAAAACTATTTGGCTTGACACTTTTACTCTCCACAAGCAACGGCTGTGTGAGAGATGGGATTTTTTATCTATGGCTTTTGTGCGAATTTGAATAGCCTTTTGAAATGGTGAAATGACCAATTGCAATTTTCTTTGTTTGCGTTAAAATATTGCAATATTTTTTGTTAGTTTTCTGTTGGTTTTTGTTTGAGTTCTTATGTTTGAATAACTTTTTGGAAAAATAGAAATCCTCATATTTCATCAAGACTAATGGTTTTCTTTTTTTTCTGGCAAATGAAGATTTAAATAAAACTAAGTAAAAGTTTGTGGAAAATAAAGAGAAAAAAATTGAACATCTATATTTGCTTTACTACGTAGAAAAGGTCATATTTGAATATGCAAATCACTTTTGATTTAATAAAATTTGAAAGTTGTGTGGTCCAGATTTTTACTTTGATTTGTTTTAATTTTATGGGTAGTCAAAGGAATGCATAAAAGTGAATGAGAATTAGCAACTCTAAGTAGTTTTAAGTACATTGGGTTTCAGGGGTAGTCATTACATAGAATAGTATAATAACGCATTGATTTGTTTACTTTAGGGTTGGAAATAAAATTTGATTCTTAAGTTCCGAAGTCTATAAAAACCTTGATTTCGATACAGTTTAGTATTACAATTCCAATATGCTACGAGATCTAGCCACGGACTGTGGAAAGATGCCCTCTTGGACAAAAAAGTTTCCTACAATTTCCTTCGTAGTCTAAACATTAATTACAGCCGATTACTATTAAAGTCGAGACTGAGACCTTAAAAATTATGGACCCGTGAATTAAGATTTTATTCGTATTAAAAACTTAAAAACATCAGTTGGTTTGTCGAAAGGCTCATACCCATAAAGCACTTCTGACTTTTATTAATTTTTTTTTGTTTTTTTTTTTTTGTTTTTTGCAAGAATGGTCAGATTCTTGCAAAAAACAAAAAAAAAAAAACAAAAAAAAATTAATAAGAAGTCAGAAGCACTTTTAAGATTATTTTGGAGATTTTGGGAACATTTGTTGAGAAACAAATTTGGATTTTTATACCCTACAACACTATGTATTGGGGCATTATAAGTCAGATTGGGCCAAAAAATTATCTAACACCTCGAAATATTGGTCTCCGACATAGGAAATTATACAGGGTGAGATAAAAAACTGCAACAAAGTCAAACGCCATAATTTTTACATTTTTATTGAATGAAAGCAAATATGTCGGAAATAGCATCAAATTTTAGAATAAGTTTAGATTTGTTCGAAATGGTCACCTTTGGCAGGAATTATGGCCTTCAAACGGCCAATGAAACCGTCACACGCTGCCCGAATGTTGCTCTGCGGTATTTTGGCCCATTCCCGGCGAAGCGCTTGAGGTGATCGACACTTTGGTATTATTTTATTCGGAGATTTTGGTGGACTTTGTGCGCTGGAAATGAAGCGAGGAACCTAATTTTGTAAGGCAAGACTTTAATACATCCTCCTGAATATTTTCGCCATAATATTCGGCATTTTTTCTGATGCCATGGTCGATCAATAGTTCACCACTTTCGGCCAAGCGAAGCAACTCTTTAGCGCTTTTGAGTCTATTTTCTTTCTGTTGCGGTGTAAGTTCTTGCACTTTTTGCAATTTCAATGGCTTTATCCCCACCTAATTTTTGAATATTTTCCGAATGGAATATTGCGATATGTTCAGCTCACGAGTCATTTTTCGGCCACTGCGACGCGGGTTTCGACCAAGTCGCTTCTTTACTTTTCGAACCATTTCTGCTGATGTTGCTGTTTTCTTTCGCCCACTTCCTTGACGTCGTACCAGTATCACGGTAACGAGCGATGGTACGAGACACAAAAGTTTTATTCACATTTAAATGTTGGAGTGCTCTAACGATAGCCTCTTTTGGATTTCCAGCCAAATATAAAGAAATCACACTATCACGCTTGAATTCCATCACTAATAACTTTTTTTTCTGGAAAATTCTCACCAACATGCTTTTGTACGCTTGTAAACAATATAATAAGCTGTCACTGGAATAATTTTAACAGATGTCGGACTAGTGGCTTAGAAATGATAGCAGCCTGAAGGTGGTTGCTATTTTTTCACATCACCCTGTATATAAAGACTAGAATAATAACGCATCGATTTCTTTACTTTAGGATTAGAAATAACATTTGATTTTTAAGTTCCAAAATTGAGATTGATTGTTTGTTAGAATTACATAATGCTGCATTTACCTCTTGGAAAAAGTAGCCTACAATTCCTCTTGGAAACTAAACGCTAATTACAGCTAATTTCCCTGTAAGTTGAGACTAAAGCCTTCAAAATTATGGAAATATGATATAACACTACATTCACTACTAAAAATTTAAAAATCAACAGTTGGTTTGTCGGTAGGATTATACCCTAGTACTATAACTATTTTTGCCAAAAAAAATATATTTTTAACTAGTAAGAATGAAGCTAAGTTCGGCCGGGCAGAACTTTTAATACCCTCTACCATTTGAACTTGAAAATTTTAAAAAAAAATCCCGAAAACTGGCACTTAAATGAAAACTGTTATATAGGGACTATACGGAGGCGTGGACCTGCTTACGATTTTTTCTAGGATGTAGTACCATTACGAACTTTAAATACAAAATTGTTTACAATTCCGGTGAATAATGTCGCAAAAATTATGAAAAATCGGGAGGTACCGTCATATGGAGGCTATACGAATACGTGAACCTGTACATACAATGTTTCGCCATTTGGATTTTTTGATGTAAATATTTTTGGGGAACCCTTATTAATTTTTTTTTAAATATTTCGTTATGAAACTACCAATGTTTTCAGAAAAAGTCAAAGTTAATGGCCTAGTGGCATTATTGGACTGTACTATTTCAAAGATTCTATGAATCATAACATAATTTTATATATAAGTTTCCTTATATTATTCTCATAAAATCATAACAACATCAAATTACCTTAAAATATATCTAAAAACCATGGAAAATGTAAAAATTACTCCAACATTATATTTCTTCATTTGCTGTTGCTACAACGTTGAGTAGCTTAAAATATAAAACTTTTTTTTATGAAATACACAAAAGGTGATAAGTTCATAATTTATACTCATGGCAAAGCAATTACCCTCGAGACCAGAACAATGCTGTATCTCGGTGGAACGGAGTCGGCAACATTTTCTGATCTTTTTTGTTGTTGTTTATTGTCAAAGTTATTTGCCAAGGTAGCCTTTTGTGCGAGAGAACAAATAATGTTATGGCCTAGTTAGTAAATTTCTATTTCATGCTTCTTTCTCTTAATTTGTCTTGTAATTTTCACTTTTTATTTTCTTAACTTTTGTAATAAATGTGTAATATTTATGGAGAAAGCATATTCATAAATAAAGCAAGGGAGACAAGGTCGAATATTAATAAGAACATGGAAATAAGGATAACACATTTCTTTCAAGGATTAGATTTTTTACAAATGTTTTTTCCAAGAAAATTCTGACCAAAAATATTGAGATTTTTACAGAATACAGGATTTTAACGATATTTTTAAAGGAATTCCGCGTTGCCGTCCCGTAATTATAGTCTTTAATGCAAATTTTTTAAAGCATAATAAAACCAGGTGCTCTACAGGTCGCTATTATAGACCAATTGACGCGAAAGTTGGCATGGGGCTAGAGCTTAGGGCTGGGCAGAAGTCTTCCAATTTTGATGGTCATCGGGTAATATTTAGTGGGTGAAATATACCATACCATTTGTGTTAAATAAAAGTCAAATTTTCCATTAAATCGCGAATGTTTTTAATCCCGGCGAAATCACAAATAGACGAACAGGTCAATTCTGACCGTTATCGGATATATATAGCGAAATATTTACATTGTGTATATGCAAAGGAAAGGGATGTTAGCTAAAATGCCTATGTCTCAAAAATGACTGGACCGATTTTGACAAATTTCAGAATGCCCTCTTGACATAAAAGAATAAAACCCAAAAAAAAATCGCATAAAAAGATGTCAATAGTGATGTTAATATAGATTTTGTAGTATTTTGTGCATTTTTTTATTTTTTCATATTTTTAATCGCATGCGATTTTTTCCAATTTTGACTTAATATTGAAGTGTATATTTTGTAATACTTTTTAACCTACAACACAGGTTGTTGTTATTATTTACAGATTGCAATTATCGTCCGATCCTCATGAACATTTTCAATATATTTAGGGGTTGAAATGGACCAAAAACAGATAAAAAATCCTGATTACACACTTTAAGCAAATCGACACGCCTGAGAGGGGAGTTAAGGACAGGGAATAATTCTAGCATTTTCAATGGCCATTTGATTATATTTAGCTGTAAAATGGATCTCTATGACTAACAGCACGACGGAGTGCGTAAATATTGGGTAAATGTCCCTGTTCAAACTGCTAAGGGTAATATCTGGGCGGTGCTCCGTGACATAATTTCAAAAGCGAAATCTTTCAAAATTGTAGTGTTGTACGGTATCACATGGTCAGTCCCGCACGACTATAGCCTTTGCTTACTTGTTTTTTTAATATTTTTTCAGGACCCCCTAGCAAAAAAACTTCGGATTTTCTAAAATACGGGGTTTTTACCTTACTTAAACTCGAAAAACTTCATTTATTCTTGCGGATTGATTTCAATACTTCATAGAACGTAGCTATGCTCATTTAGATTTGTAAAGAGTTTAGAGATCATTCAGATTTGCGTTTTTTTTTCATAAATAAAAATATTTTCCCAGAAAAATTTAACAATCCATGTAGATTGCGATTTGTTTTTTGGGTTAGAAGCCCAAACACGACTCAAAGACTCAACAATATCCGTTAACACATTAACAGTGTGTGTGTGTTTTTATGGAATTTGGATGCTCTTTCAATAAAGTGTACATAATTCCAAAAATTTGTAACGAATCCCTTTAAACCCCTGCAGACATTTTCCAAGAAATGAGAAATCCAATAAAAATTGAATTTAACCTGAAGGATTCTCGTAGCAATGGGTAGGTTTTCTTTCTTTTTTTTTTGTTTGGTGTGCTACCAACATTCCTTTACAAAGTTTGTTTATTTTCCCCCAACAAAACCAATTCAATTTGAAGTGGTTTATGTACGTGTATTTGTTTGTCTGTTTGTTTTTCTAATTTGATTTTAACTGTAAATAAATCTCTTATTGAAAATATGGCACGCGAAAAGGGTTTAGCAGACAATGCTCCATCTCGAACAAATTAAAAGCTATGAATATGGCAAATATTGAAATTCATGTCGACAATAAAGGTTAAAGCTTTTTGTTTTGGACAAGAAAAAAACAACGGTCACGTAACAAACTTTTCGGGTTGTTGGGGGATGTGATAGGGGGGGGGGGGGGTTAAGGTAATATATAGTGGCTATAACTTTAAGAGCAAAACGGAAGTGTTAAAGTATTTGGTGTGGAGTTTCAATAATTCGTTGTACGCAGCCAATCAAAGGTAGGAGGGTGGAGGCATAGAAATACACGAAATCCAGATTTATGAAAGAAACATTACACTGTACGACACAAAAAATAATTACAAGTAAACAAGAGGAGATTATGAACATAGAGCTTAAAATATGAGCCATTTTAAAAAGGAGGAAAACAAACAGGTATCTATTGTATTTTAGGTATATGGTGTCTTCTACAATATAATGGCAGAGCTCTCCTCCCGAGACTCGGAAATCTGTATAAAAAGTGCGCTCTATCGAAATTAATGCGAAATCGTTCCATAACATATTATGATGGGGGGAATTTTTTAGAAAGATTTAAATAAATAAAACTAGAAATTTAAAATTCTTTTATCCTCAGACGTTTTTTGACCAAAATCTCCCTATTCTTAAACAATTTGTTTTTGTAAAAATATTGTGAACAAGTAAGCAAAGGCTATAGTCGTGCAGAGCCGACCATGTGATACACTACAATATGTTAGAAGCAACCTTACGTCCAAATCAATTTTAGAAGATTTCGCTTTTGAAATTATCTCATAGAGCATGGGCCAGTTACTGCCTTTACCTTTTTGAACAGTAACATTTGCTCAATATTTACGCACTCCATCATGCTGTTAGTTGTTGTGATCTATTTTAAAGGTTAATATAATCCAATGGTCATCCGAAATGCTAAACTTCTTCGATTGGTTTCAATTGTGTGATCAGGAAAATTTTTCTGTTTTTGGTTCATTGAACCCCCTAAATATTTTGTGATCATCTCCAAATGCAAAAGGCCTCTCTGTATCTTTAAATTTAGACTCATCTATATGATTTGCTTGAAAAGCCTTTTGTGTATTTTGGATATCGCCTGTAAGTAACGGTGGTATTTGTTTACACAAAATTAGTGGCCCATTCTACCCGCTGTCCTAAACTCTAACTTCATGCGAGATTTCGTGTCCTTTGGTTTTTATTTGTGACCTTTATAACGGCTGCAAAATCAGGAACATTTTCAGTTGTTGGTCCATTTCAACCCCAAATATATTGCGGACATCTTTGAAAACAATAGACCCAGCCCTTCTGACCCAGACCCTACCCTTATGAAAATTTTCGTTAAGATCGGACGATAATTGAAATCTGTATATAATAAAACCAACCTGTGTTGTGAGGCGAAAAAATGTCCAGAATATACACTTCAATATTATAAGTCAAATTGAAAAAATCGCATGCGATAAAAAATATGAAATAATAAAAAATTTTCACAAAATACTACAAAATCTATATTACATTCATTATTGGCACCTTTTTATGCGATTTTTTAGATTTTATACTTTTATGGTTTTATACCATTTCAACCCCTAAATATTATGCGATCATCTCCAAAAGCAATAGGGTTCTATTCAGGCCCTATCCCCACCTCCATTTTAAATTTCGTGAATATCGCGCCATAATTGCGACCTGTAGAGTGATTACAAATTAACATGGACAGACGGACGGACGACTCAGCTCGGCGAGATAGGAAGATCCATATATACTTTTCTTATATGGGAAACCAATATTTCGAGGTGTTACATAATTTTTGGCCCAATCAAACTTATAATACCCCCAACACATAGTGTTGTAGGGTATAAAAATAACAAAATTGTGTTAAGCACGAAAAAATAATTTGTTCTTTGAAAAATTTCGCTTTTTATAAGCTTTATGGATATTCAAAATTTTGATCTTTGTGGGGGAGGTACCAGAAGGAGTGGTCCATTTTCACAGGATATCCTGCTTTAGTGGAAATAATGGAATGTGTGAAATACGAAGAGAACCGGATGCTTATTTCGGATTTTATAATCATTTTGGTTATTCAAAACTTTGATCCTTTACGATGGAGGTACCAGAAGATATGGTTCGATCTCTACCATCATTATAACAGTTTTGTGTTGATAGAAATCCTGGGATGTGCCAAGTCTGAATGGAATCGGATGTTAATTTCGGGTTTATGAGTTTCATGGAAATTCTAAATTTTGACCTTTTGTGGGGAAGGTAGCAAAAGGAGAGTATGAAAATAATATTACGAGGTACCATGTTTGGAGAAAATCAGTTACTCCCTTCGAGAGTTATCGTGAACACCAGCTAGACAGACAGACGGACGAAGGGACATCGCTAGATCGACTCCAAATGTCCTGACACGGAAGAGACCTGGGGACTAAAACCGTTATCTCGACAGGGCACGTTTTGGAGGTATCAAATGATGCATATGTATATATGGTTTAGGGTATAAATATATTACAAAACATATTTATTGGTATTATTGTTTTGCGAATTCCTTAGATTTTATCCTTTTCTGAATTAGAGAGTATTGTAAAAATGTTTATGCTACACTTAGATTGTACCCATTTAGCTATGGGGGCTATATCCAAATCTAAACCGACTTCCATAAAAAATTAGCAGAGGTATTTCTGTGCTGTATCTGATAGCTAGGATCAAATATCGTTGTCGTGGAGAGAATTTTAAAGTACAAAAAAATCGGATGAAACATATATATGAGACCTACAACTGCATCTTAACCGATTTTTACCAAATTTGATACACTTTCATCCAGGCTGAATTCGTTCGTCTGTGCCAAAAAAACTTGAAATAAAGTAAATATATATTAAAATCTGGACCGATCTCGATCAAATTTGGCAAATGTATTTCTGAGCTATATCGTTGTTAAGGAGGACATATTATATTATGGGAGCTATAGCTATACCTGAACCGATTTCCACCAAACAAAACCGATTTCGAACAATAAATGTGACCTGTACTTTCTTTACAAAAATGGACAGACGGACGGACTCAGAATGTTATGCTATGCAGATCATCCAAAGGAACTATGGGACTATCTCGCTTCCTTCTCCATGTTACAAACAAATGGTCAAAGACATAATACCCTGACCAGAGTGTGGTGTAGAGTATAAAAAACAGGACTTATTCAGACGGCAAAACCTTTGGATGAAGTCTTCAGTTATCTCACCTGACCTAAGACTGGATAAATTATTGTCAGGTAAATCACATGTGGGCAAAGAAATGGTCGAGATGTTTTTCAGAATATTTTGCTTGAAAAATCTAAATTTTTGGTTGTTTGGCTCTCATCCCCGAAATGGAATATTTAATATTATAGCAAAGCCTTTCCCCTAATCCTTATTACTTATTCCACATACTAAAAATATGTTGAGATGGCTTTAATTGAATAAATGTTTTTTTTTTTGGTATTTTTCTGCCAAATTAACTGCGTCTACACGTAGACTGACTCTAATTTACTGCAAACAATTTAACACTACAACAATTGTAATATTGTCAACAAATTAATGCAAAGGCTTAAACATTTCTTGTTGGTTTTTTTGTCCCATAGTGTTTTTGTTTTTTGTTTTTCTAAGAAAAACTAATAAAAGACAAATTGTATACAAAGTTTTTGTTTGCACTCCCTCTCTCTCTCTCTTGCTCGCTCATTCTGTCACCATTCTGACTGTTTTACCCTTTTTAATTAAAGCCCTCAACCCGAACCGAGCAGCACTCAGTTGCGAAAGCAATTCGAGCTACATCCTATCCCAATTTGCAAATAATCAAAGTTCTAGTGGCAGCAAAAATTTTGGCAAGCCGAGGAGTAGCAGGAGAATGGGGAAAGGCGAAACGCATTTGAAACCAATTTCCAAATAAATTAACAACATCAAGTCAACGAAATGAACGGGGACGGCAGACAGACGACGAGTGGTGGAAAAAATGAGAATTAAATTTTTGAACTTTAATTAAGAATGTGATTGCTGAAGGCCATGGAAATTATTTATTATTGCGAAAAAAAATTCGATGACATATTGACAGATGTTTGAAATGAGGGTCAATTTTTGTTTTTTGTTTAAATATTTATTACGGTTCAATAATAAACAATGCTGACAATGTGTAAAAATAAAATTCAATAAATCGTTTTAATTTGGTGACAAGTTAGAAAGTATCAGTCACGTTGCTGGCAGAAATATACTAACAGCCTGTGACATTGTATTTAGATATTTGCAGGAAATATATGCGCCGTTATCTTAGGGTAGATAGGTATTTACAAAAAAGTGTAAATATTCCTATGAAATCCATGACTTTTAGCCTGGAAATCCTGAAAAAATTCATATTTTTGGTTAAGAAAGTTCTTGAGTAACGAGAAAGTTGTTAAATAACATCTGGGACAAGATTTTTGATGGAAAATCTTACATAAAATGAAAATGAGGTCCCAAAATCCTTGAAAAAATCTAAGGAGTGAAAGATTTCTAGCAGAGTCGTGAGGTCTTACAAATGTTTACAAATCCACCACTTTTTGGCAGAGCCTCAAAATTTTTTCTTAAAGAAATTTCCTATGAAATCTACTAGAAACAATTTTCTTAAATTTTTTTGTCTACAGGTCAAGAAGTTCTCTAAAAAATGGAATAGGTAGGCCTTATAAAAATATTTCTGAACATTCATAATGATGTGCCAGTTAGGGAGGTCCTTATAGAGTTTCCTTAAAAAATCGTAATTTGTTTCCTAAAAATCCATGTCTTTTTTTAGGTCAGAAGGAGATGCGTGAAAAGTTACTGCGCAAAAAAAATTCGAACATAATTTTTAGAAAAAAATTTCTTAACAAATTTCGTAATTTTCTCTAGGTGAAGAAGTTCTTTAAAAAAATCGATTATTGCAAATGTAGGCCTTAGAAAAAATATTTTTGAACATTCACAATGCTGTGTCGGTTAGGGAGGTCCTTAAAGAGTTTTCTTCAATAATCGTAATTTGTTTCCTAAAAATCAATGTCTTTTTTTAGATCAGAAGGAGATGCGCGAAAAGTTACTGCAAAAAAAAAATGTAGAACATAATTTTTAGAAAAAAAAACTTAAAAAATTTGGCAATTTTCTCCAGGTCAAAAGGTATTTAAGAAGTTGTCTACCTTTGCAGGCCTTTTAAAAATATTTTTGAACATTCACAATGCTGTGTCAGTTAGGGAGGTCCTAATAGAGTTTTCTTCAAAAATCGTAATTTGTTTCCTAAAAATCCATGTTTTTGTTAAGTCAGAAGGAGATGCTGGAAATGTTATTAAAAAAAAATCAAAAAATTTTTATTGTATTTTTTTACTCTACCAGTTTTGTCAGGGAATTCCACTTTAAAATGTTATTAAAAACAATCTTAAGTTCATTTGTTGTGAGTTTTTGTCTGTTGGGGACGTCCTTTGACTTTGAAAATTTTTTTTCCTAAAAATATCAGATTTAGGAGTTTCCACTCCACGTACATTTTTCTTCACAAGTCCACCTTTTATTCTCCGGTCGGTAGGCATTTGAAATTGTTTCTTACAAAAATATTTCTTAAATAATAATAATAAAACACAATTTTTACAAAAAAAAAAAAATACAAATTTTTTGTCAAGTCAGGACACACGTTTTCATAAGATTAAAAATCTGTTTGCCAACTCTGGAGGTTCGTTGGAAATATTCTTGAAAATTCCACTGCTTTTGGCAGCGGCATGAGGTCCCTGAAAACAAATTCATAAAATGTCCACGACTTTCTTAGCTGTATTTCATATATTTCCCTGAATATTACTACGGAGTGCATATTACTGCTGTGAGAGCTATAGCTATATCTGAACCGATCTTCACCAAATTTGACATACTACCTTCTAGACTCAATTAGTAGTAAGTGCCAAAGTTTATCCCATTTGGACAATTATTAGACGTTTGGTGCACAATAAGAGGTAAATCGGACGATGTTATGTATGGGAGCTATATCCAAATCTGAACCGATCTCGATAAAATTTAGCAAATGTATTTCTGAGCTGTATTTATTTTATTTCCCCAAATATTGTTGTTACAGATTGCATATTACGGCTGCGGAGGACTAAAATAACAAATTGGATGAACAATAGCTATATCTTAACCGATTTCGATCAAATTTGGCATAGTTATTTTCAGGCCTGATTTGGTTGTACGAATGCACAAAGTCAAAATACCCTGACCTTGTGGTGTAGGGTATAAACATGGAAGTACTTCATATATTTTTTAAAAATTAAGGTTTTTTGCCCATTTTTTTTAAATAATTCATAAAAATCCTGTCCCGTACCATCGCCCGTTACCGTGATACTGGTAGCGTAGTCCAACGTCAAGGAAGTAGACAGAATGGAAGAAAACAGCAACATCAGCAACATATCGCAATATTCCATTCGGCAAATATTGAAAAATGAGGTAAAGCCATTGAAATTCCAAGAAGTGCCTGGAGTATTTTGGAAAGCGAGGTTGGCACTAAAAATACCAAAGTGTCGATCACGTCAAGCAAGTACTTCGCCGGATATGGGCCAAAATACAGCAGAGCAACATTCAGCCAGCGTGTGACGGTTTCATTGACCGTTTGAGGGCCATAAATCGTGCCAAAGTTGACCAATTGCAACAAATCTAAGGTTATTTTAAAATTTGATGCTTTTTCCGACATTTTTTAATTTCATTCAATAAAATTAAAAAAAGTCAAAATTATGGCGTTTGACTTTGTTGCAGTTTTTATACCCTACAACGCTATGTGTTGGGGCTATTATAAGTTTGAGTGGGCCAACAATTATGTAACGCCTCGAAATATTAGTTTCCCACATAGGAAAGTATATATGGATCTTCCTATCTCGCCGAGCTGAGACGATCTAGCTATGTATGTCCATCCGTCCATCTGTCCATATTAATTTGTAACCACTCTACAGGTTGTGATTATGGCCCGATCATCACGAAATTTAAAATGGAGATGGGTTTAAGGTCAGAATAGAGCCCTATTTTTTTTTTTTTTTTTTTTTTTGGAGATGATCGTATAATATTTAGGGGTCGAAATGGACCAAAAACTAACAAAAATTTTCTTGATTTTGCAGTTGTTCTATAGGTCGCAATGACAGATCAATCGACGCATAAGTTAGCATGGGGCTAGATTTGGCCATCGGGTAATATTTAGTGGATGAAATAAACCATAACATTTGTGTTAAATGAAAATCAAATTTTCCATTAAACCGCGAATATTTTTAACCCTGGCGAAATCATTTAAATATACATTTTGTAAAATTTTTTCACATTGCAACACAGGTTGGGGTTATTATATACAGATTGCAATTATCGTCCGATCTTCACGAGAATTTCCACAAGGGTAAGGCTCAGAAGGGCTAGGTCTGCTGTTTTCAAAGATGCCCACAATATATTTAGGGGTTGAAATGGATCAACAACTAAAAATGTTCCTGATTTTACAGCCGTTATAAAGGTCACAAATATAAACTAATATACACGAAATCTCGCATGAAGTTAGATTTTGAGACAGCGGGTAGAATGGAACACTATTTTACAGGTGATATCCGAAGTACACAAAAGGCGAACTTCTGTCTTTTTTAAGCTGATTTCGTTGACGAATATAGCCAAATATCGTAGACAAGCAAATCCTATAGATGAGTGTAAATTTGGAGATACAGAGGGGACTTTTACTTTTGGAGATGATCCCAAAATATTTAGGGGTTCAAATGAATGAAACTAACAGCACGATGAAGTGCATAACTATTGGGTAAATATTCCTGGTCAAAATGGTAAGGGCAATATCTGGGCAGTGCTCCGTGACAAAATTTCAAAAGCGAAATCTTCCAAAATGGATTTGGACATAAGGGGGCTTCTAATATATTGTAGTGTTGTAGGGTCGGCCCCGCACGGTTATAGCCTTTGCTTACTTTTTTTATCTCATTCTGTAATAACCGTTATAACTTGTGAAACAAGTCGGCGATTCTGTACCAGTTGTTTTATCTAAATATTTATCTTAACCTAAAATCTGAGATGAAACATATGATTTTGTATAAAATTGGATATAAATGTTCGATTTCCTTCAAATTTTGTTCATACCAATATTTTGATCTGTATTAGATGAAGCTTGAAAATGGAATACTTTACACATGTTTCCACAATTTGCAAATATTTGCACATATCTCATATAAAGTATAAGAAGAAGTCGATCTGGCAAGTTATAATATTTAAATCAGTCTTAGGTCAGATACGAATTGGTCAAGATTGGCCAACTACTTCGGAGCCTTCCCTATATAGGGTCAACAATTTGAATAATCATAACTCAAGGCAGGGGGTATACATCTGATGGCAAAACCGACATATACTATTGTGCTTGTAATTGTTATTATTATTATTATTATTCTAATTGTTATTATTATTATTATTATTACTATTATTATTATTATACCCTACAACACTATGTGTTGGGGGTATTATAAGTTTGATTGGGCCAAAAATTATGTAACACCTCGAAATATTGGTTTCCCACATAGGAAAGTATATATGGATCTTCCTAGCTCGCCGAGCTGAGTCGATCTAGCTATGTATGTCCGTCCGTCCGTCTGTCCGTCTGTCCATGTTAATTTGTAATCACTCTACAGGTCGCAATTATGGCCCGATCTTCACGAAATTTAGAATGGAGGTGGGTCTGGGGTCAGAATAGAACCCTATTTCTTTTCAAGATGATCGCCAAATGTTTAGGGGTTGAAATGGACCAAATACTGAAAAAATGTCGGTTTTTGCAGTAGCTATACAGGTCGCAATTACAGACCAATCGACGCGGAATTTCGCATGTAGCTAGAGTTTAGGGCAGGGAAGAAGCCTACCAATTTTGGTGGTCATCGGATAATATTTAGCGGGTAAAATAGACCATATCTTTTGTGTTGAAAAAATTCAAAAAATTTCATTAAACCGCGAATATTTTAAATCCCGGCAAAATCACAAAGCCATAACAAGGTTACTTCTGATCTTTACATTGATGTTAAGATCCAACAAATCGGTTATATAGCAAAATATGTGCGATATATTTGTCTATCAAAGAAGATATGCTTGAAAATCTCTTATATGTCGAGAACGGCTGAACTGATTTCGATAGTTCTCAATAATTCAGAATGGCCTCTTGGCAGGAAAGTAAAAACGTCTAAAAAATCGCATAAAAATATCTCTCTAAAGATGAAAATATTGATTTTGTAAAATTTTCTCATATTTTTTCAATTTTGTCATATTTTTGGCATATTTTCATTTTGAATTAAACATTTGGTAATATTTCTACAGCTAACAAAACTAAATAGTTAGGATATCAGAATATCATATACAGATCGCATTTATGACCCGATCCTAACGAAATTTTGCATGGGGATCAGATGAGGGTCAGAATAGAAGCCTACTCTTTTTGGAGATGATCGCCATATATTTAGGGGTTGAAATGGACCAAAAAACTGCAAAATTGTCAGCAGGTCGTAATTATCGCCCGACCCTCACGCACATTTGAATGGGGGTTACCGGACATTGCAAGAGCCAAGCAGTTTTGGATGGCCATCCAAAAATATTCAATGTGCGAAATAGTTTGCCAACTTTTGTAGACAAAATACGAAAATGTCCATTCCAGTGACTTTTTGGAGAATTCACAAATACAGGAAAGACCCACTTCTGACTTTCGTTAACGCTGATTTCGTTGAAGGATATAGTCAAATGTCTGTATCTCATATAGATGCGTTTCAGTCAAAAACCAATAATAAATGTTAATCTTTTGCCACTTCTGAGAGATTATAGGTCATTGGGAAATATTGGTTTCAGATCTAGGAAGACCATTTACGTGCAACATCTGCCAATAAATTGGAAATGAGCAAATTAGTTTAAGTTGCTATTATTCGAAAATTAGAGAACGAAACCTGATGGTTTTCTTTTATAATTTGTCACAATATCTTGTGTAATTCCTTCGAGTATCTCGCCTATATAAACTGTATCGTTTATTATAGTGTTGTAGGGTATTCAACGGTCGGCCCCGCTCGACTGTAGCCTTTGCTTACTTGTTATTATTATTATTATTATTATTATTATTATTATTATTATTATTATTATTATTATTATTATTATTATTATTATTATTATTATTATTATTATTATTATTACTGAATGCTTAATGTAATGTAACATAATGCAATTATGTGCTTAATGATAACAACCATTTGATCTACCACCCAACTTAATGCCAGTTGAATCAAACCTGACAACACCAAATGTTTGACGCATCGAATAAAATATATTTGACTTTTAATTTGACGCCCACAACATGCTGGCCAGAATGCTCGGAATATTAGCAAATCAACTTAATTATGATTCAACAAGTCAACATAAACAACCAGAAAAAAACAATTTCAGTAGACTTTTGACCTTATCGTGTGAATGGAAGAATATGACGAAAATGTCATCATCAACGCAACCACTTGTGGAATGGAAAATAAAAAAAAATAAAATGACAAATGGTTGTGAAAGCATAGAAAAAAAAAAAAAAACAACAACGAACTGTCACAAACACACTCTGTCATAGCTTTTGTCAAAAAAAAGGAAGAATAAATTAAACGCTCAAGTCAATATTTACTTAAATATTTGGCGTAGAAAAATAGACACCAACAAGTTTGAGATGTTTTTTCTTCTCTCTTTTTTTGCCAAGGAAAAGAAAATTAAAGACAAGAATAAAGTAAATGAAACGCCCACATTTGTATTTCCCACAAACACACAAGCACTCCTTGGAATGGGAGGTAGGATATGTTTGTAATTGTGTTTGAAACTTCTCGAAATAATGAATTAAGATGTCATTTAGTATGGAAATCTTATGGAAGTGTAAAAATTAAAGTCTATTTTATTATTCATAGCTTCTCATTTGCCAGTTTGTTCGGCATAATCCCGATCAATCATGATAAGTTTCATTATGTGAGATTATTAAGAGTTTATGATAAAGTTTTTTCCGATTAATGTGCTGCTACACCATTACCAATATACAACGATATATACCATTTTCTCTTTGGATGTTCTTAAGGAAAGCCCATTCGTCTATGTACGAAGTTGGAAGGTATATTTGTGAACGTTCTTCAATTTTATATAAAATCTGTAAAAATTAAAAAAAAAAAAACAGTAAAGAAAGTCCTAAAGTCGGGCGGGGCCGACTTTGTGATACCCTACACCACTTTGCTAATTTAGCAGAGCTCCACATAACAATTAAAAGATTTTTTGGGAGAATTTACTCATACACGCTATGATTATAATTATTTAAACTTATTTAAACTTCAAAGGAGTAAATATGCCGAAGCATTTGTATCATTTAAATTCGGACTTGTATTGTCAATTTGGTGCAAAATTAATTTGAAATCAGATAAAGATATATATGGGAGCTATATCCAAATCTGAACCGATCTCGATAAAATTTGGCAAAGATATTTCTTAGCTGTATTTGATATATTTCCCTGAATATCGTTGTTACGGAGTGCATATTACGGTTGCGGAGGACAAATAATAAAATAACAAATCGGATGAACAATATATATGGGAGCTATAGCTATATCTGAACCGAATTCAATCAAATTTGGCATACATATTTGGCCATACTATTCGGACTGATATTACACATTTGGTGCACAATAAAAGGCAAATCGGACGAAGATATATATGGGAGCTATATCTAAATTTTTACCGATTATCTTCAATTTCAATAGTGTTCGTCCTTGGGCCAAACAAATGTTGTTTGGAAAATTTCATCTCAATCGGATAATAAATGCGACCTGCATTTTGTTCACTAGAATACATGGACAGACGGACTGACATGCATAAATCAACTCAGAAAGTGATTCTATGGAGATCCTCAAAAGTAACTATGGGTCTATCTCGCTTCCTTCTCCATGTTACAAACAAATGTACAAAGACATAATACCCTTACCACTATGTAGTGTAGGGTATCAAAATCTGTGGAGACACTGCGATTTTTTTAGTTTTAATTTAAAAACTTGTTATCAGAGAAGCATGCTTTCTAGAAGAACTATTGAATAATAAAAAATAAAATAAAAGATAATAAATAAGATATTTGCAGACGAAGCAAGAAAAATACTGAACCTTCAAAATGACTATAATCAGGATATGTGGGGCGATATCAAATTCTGGTATTATATAAAAAGTTTGTTCGAGATTTTCTACACAATGACAACCCGAAATGTCAAAATGTACCCAATGTCATTCAAAATTAAGCTTAGAAATGTCACAAAAAACCGATTTTCCATACTTATATTCCAAGAAAAATAATTATTAACTATTGGGCGACATTTTAAAGCTATATACACAACCAGCAAGTGGCCACGAAAAGTCCACCTTAAAATGTTGAGTTCGTTCCAACAGTTCATGTCAGTTCTTTTTATATCCTCCACCATTCTATGGAGGGTATATTAACTTTATCATTCTGTTTGTAACCTCTCGAAATGCTTATGTCAGACCCAACAAAGTACATATTTTCTGGATCAGCGTAAAATTCTAAGTCTATTTAGTGATGTCCGTCTGTCTTTCGAACGAATTGAGATAGAAGGCTAATGTGTACAGGGTGAGACGAATAAACTGCAACCAATTTTAGACTGGTGTCATTTCTAAGCCACTCGTCCGGCAGCTGTTAAAATTATTCCAGTGATAGTTCATTATATTGTTTACAAGCGTCCAAAAGCATTTTGGTGAGAATTTTCCAGAAAAAAAGTTATTCGTGATGGAATTCAAGCATGCACGTGTGATTTCTTTATATTTGGCTGGAAAACCACAAGTGGCTATCTTTAGAGCACTCCAGCATTTAAATGTGAATAAATCTTTTGTGTCTCGTACAATCGCTCGTTACCGTGATACTGGTAGCGTAGCCCGACGTCAAGGAAGAGGACGGAAGAAAACAGCAAAATCAGCAGAAATAGTTCGAAAAGTAAAGAACCGACTAGATCGAAACCCGCGTCGCAGTGGCCGAAAAATGACTCGTGAGCTAAACATATCGCAATATTCCATTCGGCAAATATTGAAAAATGAGCTCGGGGTAAAGCCATTGAAATTCCAAAAAGTGCAAGATCTTACACCGCAACGGAAAGAAAATAGACTCAAAAGAGATAAAGAATTGCTTCACTTGGCCGAAAGTGGTGAACTGCCGAATTTGGTTTTCTCCGTTGAGAAAACATTCGTTGTTCAGCAGTTTGTAAACAAACAAAATGATCGTGTTTTTAGTTGCCAAAGATGTAAGCCTTCGGTTGGCCACCAGAACTCAAGCGCCGGCCATGGTGATGGTGTGGGCTGCCATAACAGAGATGGTCGCTGTCCGCTCGTATTAATCGACCGTGGCATCAGAATAAATACCGTATACTATTGCGAAAAAGATTTTCTGGAGGGTGTATTTAAGCCTTGGGCACGCAGACCTTTGACATTCTAACAGGACTCAGTACCATCGCACTCAGCACGCGTCACCGAAGGAAGTTACAAAATGAGATTCGTCGCTTCATTTCCAGCGCACAATGGCCACCAAAATCTTTGGATACCAATTCGTTGAACTATTCTGTCTGGAGTATTTTTGAAAGGAAGGTTGACACTAAAAAATATCATCTTTACAACATCTTTATAGAGAAGATAGTTGAATGCTTATTTGGCTTTTTTGATCCGTTTGTTTTTCAAAATTTTGAACCCCAAGAATATGTCCGATATTTACAATCTAAATAACTTAACTTGTATCTGAATGGAACCGGATGTTAATTTCGCGTTTTATGAGCTTCATGGATACTCAAAATGTTGACCCTTTTTGTGGGGAAGGTCCCCGATAGAGTGGACCGATATATCCCATTTTCACACCAGAATTTATGTTAGTAAAAATATTGTGATGTGCGTAATTTGAAGAGAACCGGATGTTTTTTTTCGAATTTTATAATCGTTTTGGTTATTCAAATCTTTTTTTCGCGTGTGGGTAGGTAATAGAAGGAATGGTCCGATCTCTACCATCCTTATAACAGATCTAGTGTTGATAGAAATATTAAGATGTGCCAAGTCTGAATGGTATCGGATTTTAATTTCGCGTTTTATGTGCTTAATGGATCTTCAACATTTTTATCCTTTGTGGGGAAGGTACCAAAAAGTGTGGACTGATATATTCCATCTTCACACCAGACCTTAGGTTAATGAAAATATTGTAATGTGTGTAATTTGAAGAGTATCGGATGCTTATTTCGGATTTTATGATCGGTTATTCAAAATGTTGACGCTGTGTGGGGGAAGTACTAGAAAGAATGGTCTAATGTATACCATCTTTATGACAGATATTTTATTGATAGAAATATTGAGAAGTTCCAAGTCTGAATGGAAGCGGATGTTAATTTCTCGTTTTACGAGCTTCATAATTATTCCAAATTTTGACCGTTTTTGAGGGAGTTGCTTCATGGAGTTTAGCAATATTGTCCATATTTGCACCTGACCTAGCACTGATGCAAATATTAGGATTTGCAAAGCAAAATCGGATTATCCTTTCTCTTTCTGCGCACTAAATTATTTTCTTTGAAAATATTGACATTTTCTCCTTCTCTATTCCGATATACCAAGTTTGTATCAAATCGGATACTCTCTTCAAGAGTTATTGTGCGCACCAACCAGCCAGACGTTGGATGGACGGATATCGTTAGATCGAATCCAAATATCCTGAAACGGATTTAGTCCAAAGAGACCTAAGGTCTAAAACCGTTATTTCGATTAGGCACGTTAAGGCCATATCATATGATATAACCCTCTCTAGCCATATGACTGAGGGTATTATTATAACACAGTTCACAATATATTATAATAAATGGACATAGGCTGAGGGTTTAAATCTATAGACCAAAAACCCATTAATAATTTTTAACTTGTTATATTCTTCAAAATAGTCACAATATTATAAGAAATAAATCTACGGAAATTGCTGGTGAAATAAGCCCCAAGGACTAATTAAACCCTCCGTCGTAATAATATCTTCATCATCACTTTTCCCATTCCCCACAAAAGTCATCTTTGTGTTATACTCCATTTCAAAGCCAACCTTGCTTGTTAGAAAAAATTGGGTCAGCAAACAGTTTCTTTGCAACAAGTTGTACACACAGACACACTTCCACTCACCAAAAACATAACTCAATTTTCGTTTTTGTTGTAATTTTATTCTATCGTAAATTATATGAAATAATTTATTTGCCATTGTAACTTAACCTTATGCTTATGTATTGTTAATGGTTTTCGCACACACACACACTCGCACAGTTGGAACAAATGACCCTTTTGGGTATAACTTTGACATCAGACGACCTCTGTAGACATGAACCATATCCTTGATAGCGGGACACTTGATTTATTTTATGTTCTTGCAATGGATTGTGGAACTGTTGAGTGTGTTGTTGTGTTGACCACACCACACGCCTCAAACATTTGCAGGGGGAGCTATGTTTAAACATACCAGCTATCTTATGTTGTGCACAGGGGCTTATTTGTGTGTGTGGTGTTTGTGTAAGATGGTCACAGGATTCACGTGGCATCCTGATCAACAAACACAAATCCCTGGAAATCCAACACTGCAATGACAAAAAAGAAATATCTTCTTTCGTGGTATTACAAATGTCAGGCTAATTTGCCATTTGCACACAATCATCACGCTCGTGTTGGATGTTAGAAACCGGAAGACTGTATTTAATTAAATGTCCAGAGGTACTTCGTTTGAAACATTATTTTGATGGAAATGCGTTTGCGAATGTTTCTCATAGGTAAAAGAGACTCTTGGTATGGACTATGATAGTTAGGATGACTCTCACGGTAACACCCAAGCAGATACTGCAATGCAAGCATATGATTATGGTGACATAAGAGAAGGACTTTCGCCTCCTCATGTAGATGGCCACTGGTGTCATGAGGAGGCACCCTGTCGCAGTTCTCAGGGCAGCATTCTGGCAGGTTTGGATATGCTTCCACTGCGTAGTACTAGTATTCGCAAGCCACATTGGAGCCGCAACAATATTTCTTTTTCCGCACTCCAAATGCTGCTGGCTAGCGCCTAGAGAACCTTGTTATCTTCTTTTCATCTTGTCGCAGATAGCTATGGCTTGTGCGGACGACTTGAACATGCTGTCGAATGTGACCCCTAGAATCTTGGGGTAGTTCAATAAATCGGTAATAAATTTCACTCGACCTGCACATTCAGCTGTGTTCTCATCTCTGTAGACCATGTCCCCGTTGATTTTGTGGCGGATATTTCCATATTCATAGCGTGGAAGTATGCGGCAAGTTCCGCGAGATAGGGGTTCAACCTATGTAATCGACCACTGGGCCCGACGCCCTGATCGTATAATCATCCGCATACGTCACGATCTCTATGCCGTCTGGAGGGCGAGGAATTCCGGAAAGGTAGAGGGTAAACAGTTCAGGAGATATCACCCCACCTTGGAGAACTCCCTTTGTCACTTTATGGGCTTTGGACTTCTTGTTCCGGAATTCCACGTACGATAGGCGTCCACCCATATTGTTGGGTTTTAAACTTGGAGGGTAGTTCTCTGCACACCCTCAAACAGTATGGCATGATGGAGCGTATGAAACGCCTTTGATAGGTCATAGGCTACAAATACTGTTCTGTCACACGGCTTATTCTGATTCAATCCTCTACTAATATGTGTGGAAATGGCGTGTAATGCTGTTGTGGTACCATGTTGTGGACGGAATCCGTGCTGATGGTTGGCAACTGGATAGCATCCTCTAATGCTGGGGAGGAGTAAAGCCTCGAGAGCTGACTGACGACGAAATCGGCCTGTACGATTCGCCATTACTGACATTCTGCCTGGCTTCAGCAGCGGGACCACCCGGCCTATTTCCAGGCTTCAGGAACAGTGGCCGAAAAATGGCTCGTGAGCTGAACATATCGCAATATTCCATTCGGCAAATATTGAAAAATGAGGTCGGGGTAAAGCCATGGAAATTCCAAAAAGTGTAAGAACTAACACCGCAACAAAAAGAAAATAGATTCAAAAGAGCTAAAGAGTTGCTTCGCTTGGCCGAAAGTGGTGAACTGCAGTGTGGTTTTCTCCGATGAGAAAACATTCGTTGTCCAGCAGTTTGTATACAAACAAAATGATCGTGATTACTTGCCAAAGAGGTCAGCTGAAAATGTGCACCTTCGGTTGGCCACCAGAACTCAAGCTCCGGCCATGGTGATGATGTGGGCCGCCATAACAGCCGATGGTCGCTCTCCGCTCGTATTAATCGACCGTGGCATCAGAATAAATGCCGAATATTATCGCTATGCGACGCGTTTCGCCGTTGGTTAAGCGGCTCATCAGGCATATTTGGTGTGGATAATGGCTTACAAGGGCCGTTCTCTGGAAAGTAGTATATATTTCGAAGTTATTGCAAATTAGCATATGCGAATTATACACTAGAAACTCTCCAAGTCCGACTCAAGTTCTATTGGCAGATCTTTTTCACAGCAAAGTTTTTTTGTTTTTGTAGTGATGGATTTTTTTTGTCCACAACAACTACATTGCTTCCAATGCATAACCAACGGCGAAACGCGTCGCATAAGGGTGAGTGTGTGATAGTGTCTATCTGGGTTTCCTTTTCACTGCAAATTTCAGATCATTAAGCTCGTCTCTAAAGAGAAAAGAAACACATAAATCATAAAACATATGATCTTCGCCTTAAATAAATATATATATATATATATATATATATATATATATATATATATATATATATATATATATATATATATATATATATATATATTATTATGTAATATACTTACAGAAGAATAAATTATTCTTAAACAATGTTAATTTTAAACATGTTTACAATAATAGATATTTACAAAATAAAAAATAAATATATTTATCCTCATCTCATTATAATAGAACTATTTTCAAATTAAAACTATATTGAGCCAGTAATCTTGCCTACTTAGTAGTAACGAGACAATAACGCCCGCGGCTTAAATTTCATAATTTACGCATTGTTATCGTCTTAATTTGAATTTTTGTTGGCTAACAAAAATTTCGTCTCATAATTACTTTATTAATTTGGAAAATGCTTGGGCAACCGAAAAAGCAAAAAATACTGAATTCACCCGAATTCTAAAGCGAAAACATAAGAAATGTTTTAACATTGTTTCGACCTTCTTCTTTTTCTCCTAGTTGTTGTTGGCCATAAATAAGATGGGAAATATTTCTTGGTAAATAATATTCTGTATGGAGCTATGAAAATAACGAGACGAAATACTTTAATCTACGGACCGCCATAGAGCATTCCCACACACACTCACACACAAACACGCACACAGTCACGCATTTACAGACATGAAAGTAAACCCATTTTGAATAAACCACAATAATAATAAAGGGGGGGGGGGGTAGGATGGGGTGGCAGCCGAAGACTGCAGTGAAGATGGCATCAACATAATAAATGAACAGAGGACGAACATCAACAAGATGTGGCTCGTGCCAAACTACAACACCACACTACACCACCACATCAACATCATCGACAAGTCAGCCAGGCAGACAGACAAAACGACAGACAGGCAATCTATATAGACTTTAAGACTTAAAGTAGAAAAGCAACAACAACAACAAAAAGAAAACAAATCGAAAGTAATATCGAAAGGCTATGGTGGCAATCAAATTGTCGTGATGAGGGTAAAAAATGTGTATTCAAAGTGGCACATAGACTCAAGACCTTGACAGTAGTAGTAGTAGCTGCCTGCTCGCTGGCCTGTGTGAGTATGAGTATTTGTATATATATTGCCATGATAATGGTATGTGCCCATGAAAGCAACAAGTTTGTAGTAGCTAGCTATCTACCCACCAACAATGTTTCATTTGTGTACCCAAGAATTCTGTCTTTGCCACCTTTTCCCATGCCTTTTCCTTGGAAGCTTTCCAGCCTGTTGTTTGGGCTGCTTAGGCTTTCTCTTTTTTTTTGTTACTGGATATTTGTTTTGCCATTTGTTTATTATTTTTAAACTACAAAAAACAAAAAAATGGGTCATTGGATTTTTTAGGGATTTTTAGTTAAGTTCTGGGTTTAGGTCTAAGTTCTCTGTTTTTTGGGTGTCATTAATATAAATTAGCCCTATGTCAATATTAGTTTTTTTTGTTATTTTTAGTCACTGACACATATACTAATGGGATATGCAAATTAAATTATGAAAATAACAGGTATTTAATGTGACAACATACATATATAATTTAAAAAAACTATTTGGAAATAGTTTGCACCTGATTTTGAAAGACCAACGGAAGGATGTAGTTCATGTGACACTGGTGAGAAGGGGTGGCTTACATAAATGAAATAGTCTTATCAAATTAAAACTTTACAATGATCAATGGTTTTCAAGGTAGAAAAACTCCAGAAAATTATCTAAGACTATAGGGAACTATTTAAAAATTTTCAGTCGATGTGCCTAAGGATTTATTCCAAAAAATCCCATATATTTAATTTAATATTAGTAAAAATATTGACAATTTGAAGTTTGATGACAGTTGGGAAATAATTTCGTATTTTAAGAAGGTTATATTTATTATACCTTGTAATATTATACAAGGTGAGATACAAAAAACCGCAAATTTTATTGAATAAAAGCAAAAAAATATTATAAAATTTTAGAATAAGTTTAGATTTGTTCGAATTGGTCAACTTTGGCACGAATTATGGCCTTCAAACGGTTTCAAATTATGGCCAATGAAACCGTCAAACGCTGCCCGAATGTTGCTCTGCGGTATTTTGGCCTATTCCTGGCGAAACGCTTGCTTGAGGTGATCGACACTTTGGTATTTTTTAGTGCCAACCTTGCTTTCCAAAATACTCTAGACACAATAGTCCAACCGATTGGTATCCGGAGATTTTGGTGGCCATTGTACGCTGGAAATGAAGCGAGGAACCTCATTTTGTAACCATTCTTGGGTGGCGCATGCTGAGTGCAATGGTGCTGAGTCCTGTAGGAATGTCCAAGGTCTACGGCCAAAATGTTTGCGAGCCTAAGGCTTTAATACACCCTCGAGGAAATTTTCGCGATAATTTTCTGCATTTATTCTGATGCCACGGTCGATTAATACGACCGGAGAGCGATCATCGGCTGTTATGGCGGCCCATACCATCACCATGGTCGGCGCTTGAGTTCTGGTGGCCAACCGAAGGCATTTATTTTTGATGCCATGGTCGATTAATACGAGTGGACAGCGACCATCGGTGGTTATGGCGGCCCACACCATCACCATGGCCGGCGTTTGAGTACTGATGGTCAACCGAAGGTGCACATTTTCAGCTGACCTTTTTGGTGGACAACGAATGTTTTCTCATCGGAGAAAACCAAATTCGGCAGTTCACTACTTTCAGCCAAGCGAAGCAACTCTTTAGCTCTTTAGAGACTATTTTCTTTCTGTTGTGGTATAAGCTCTTGCACTTTTTGAATTTCAAAGGCTTTACCCCGAACTCATTTTTTAATATTTGCCAAATGGAATATTGCGATATGTTCAGCTCACGAGCCATTTTTTGGCCACTGTGACGCGGGTTTCGATCAAGTCGCTTCTTTACTTTTCGAACCATTTCTGCTGATGTTGCCGTTTTCTTCCCTTCCGTCCCCTTCCTTGACGTCGGGCTACGCTACCAGTATCACGATAACAAGCGATGATACGAGGCACAAAAGATTTATTCACATTTTAATGCTGGAGTGTTCTAACGATAGCCACTTGTGGTTTTCCAGCCAAATATAAAGAAATCACACATCACGCATTAGTTCCATCACGAATACATTTTTTCTGGAACAATCTCACAAAAATGCTTTTGTACGCATATAAACAATATAATGAGCTGTCACTGGAATAGTTTTAATTTGGTTGCAGTTTTTATCTCACTCTGTATATCAGTTGATACGGCTAAAACGTGTCATCGTAATAACGATCTTAGACCCTATTTCTCTTTCGACTAATTCCGTTTCAAGACATTTGGAGTCAATCTAGCGATATACGTCCGTCTGTCTGTCTGGCCGGCTGGTGCGTACGATAACTCTCGAATGACCAGTGCTAGGTCTGGTGAGAAATTATAAACATCGGTCCATTCCATCAGGTACCATCACCACAAAGAGTCAACATTTTGAATAATAAAAACTTTTATAAAATGTGATGTAAGAGTCCGGTTGATTTCAAATTACACACATAACAATCTTGTTATTAACCCAATTTCTGTTGTGAAGATAGATTATATAGGTCCACTCCTTGTGGTACCTGCCCCACAAAGGGTCAAACTTTTGAATATTCATGAAGCTCTTTAAAGACGAAACTAACATCCGATTCCATTCAGACTTGGCACATCTCAATACTTCCGTCAACACAAGATTTCTTATAAAGATGACAGAGTTCGAACCGTTCCTTCTGGTACCTTCCCCAAAAAGTTTGCAATTTTGAATAACCAAAACGATCATAAAATCCGAAATAAGCATCGGGTTCTCTTCAAACTACACACATCACACTATTTTTTATTAACGTAAGGTCTGTTATAAAGATGGTAGACATTGCACCATTTTTGCTGGTACCTCCCCCACATAGGTTTTAAGATTTTGAAAAACAAAACTCTCAAAGAAAGCGGAATAATCATCCAAATCCATTCATCCATCTCCTCAAATTTCCCACATAGAAACATTTTTGCTAACACAAGATCTGTTGTGAAGATGATAGCAGCTGCCAACCCTTTCTAGTACATCACCCACAAAGGGTCACAATGAATGAATATGTAATTTATCGGAATCTATGATTTCGCATAAGATTGAACATAAATGTTCTACTTCCTTCAAATTTTGCATATACCAAATTTTTTAGCTGTATTAAATGAAGTATGAACACGGTCTGTTACTTCACGCATATCCATACTTTCCAAAAATTTGCATATTTTTAGGAAGGAAGTAGTCGATATAGTCCAAATCAGGCACGTTGTGCTATTTTTATCAGTCTTAGGTCAGATACGAATTGGTCAAAATTGTCCAGTTGCTTCGGAACCTTCCTCATAAGGGATCAACAGTTTGAATAATTATAACTCAAGACTAGGGATATAAATCTGTCGGCAAAACCGACTGATATTATTTTACTTATTTGTTTTTGGTCCATTTCAACCCCTAAATATTTTGCGATTATCTCCAAAAACAATAGGCTTCTATTTTGACCCTATCCCCACCTCCTATTTATTGACACCTTTTTATGCCTTCCACCATAGTATGGAGGGTAATTAAGTTTATCATTCCGTTTGCAACACCTCGAATTATACATTTTGGACCTAAACTAACTAAGGTAGATTGACCTCCCGATATTCGGTATTTTGATGATTTTAGAGAATTTTTTTACCGGAATTGTTTCAAATTTGGTATTTGAAGTTCGTAATAGATACTACAGCCTAAAACAGGAAATTGTCTATGCAGGTCCACGTCTTCGTATAGCCCCCATACAACGGTACCTCCCGATATTCGGTATTTTGATTTTATGGACATTATAACCGATTTTTTTAAGTTTCGCATTTGAATATTGTAATGGCGTATGACAAATGTTACCTATGCAGATTCATGTCGTCGTATAGATCCTAATATAACCGCTACATTCGGTATTTTTAAGATTTTAACAGAATTTTAACTGATTTTATTGTTTTTGAGAACTGCCAAATTCGTTCCAAACGATGGAGGGTATTCAAAGTTCGGCCCGGCCGAACCTAGAGCTTTTTTACTTGTTTATATTTAGTGTGGCAATACTCAATTGAAATATTTTTCACAATTTTTTGCGATTTTCTATTTTCTTATGTATTATAAAAAATTATATATTTGCCATATACATATGCAAAATACCATTTTATAAGTTGTATTATTGTATTTCTGTTTTTCTTTTCAGAATTGACAATTCTAATATTAATCATCAATAACCTACATATACGGAGAGTGTTGAAGAGGTAAGGTATGTATACCAGTAAAAAACCTAAAAAACGATTTTCAATAAAAAAATATTATTTCTATCGAAATTTAAAATCAATTATAATTATTCCATATTTTCTATTACATAGTTCTGTATACCCATTGTTACATTGTATTCTTCCCAATAGTAAGAGATAATATTTGATAGCCTTTTAGAAAATTTTCCACAAAATACTCTTTTCCATCCTGCCACAACCTGGAAATGTTTTCACAGTAAACCTGCTCTTAATTATACCCTACAACACTATGTGTTGGGGGTATTATAAGTTTGATTGGGCCAAAAATTATGTAACACCACGAAATATTGGTTTCCCACATAGGAAAGTATATATGGATCTTCCTAGCTCGCCGAGCTGAGTCGATCTAGCTATGTATGTCCGTCCGTCCGTCTGTCCGTCTGTCCGTCTGTCCATGTTAATTTGTAATCACTCTACAGGTCGCAATTATGGCCCGATCTTCACGAAATTTAGTATGGAGGTAGGGTTAATGTCAGAATAGAACCCTATTTCTTTTGGAGATGATCGCCAAATGTTTAGGGGTTGAAATGGACCAAATACTGAAAAAATGTCCGATTTTGCAGTAGCTATACAGGTCGCATTTATAGACCAATCGACGCGGAATTTCGCATGTAGCTAGAGTTTAGGTCGGGGAAGAAGCCTACCAATTTGGGTGGTCATCGGATAATATTTAGCGGGTAAAATAGACCATATCTTTTGTGTTGAAAAAATTCAAAATTTTTTATTAAACCGCGATTTTTTTAAATACCGGCGAAATCACAAAGCCATGACAAGGTTACTTCTGACCTTTACATTGATGTTAACATCCAACAAATCGGATATATAGCGAAATATGTGCGATATATATGTCTATCAAAGAAGATATGCTTGAAAGATCTCATATATGTCGAGAACGGCTGAACTGATTTCGACAGTTCTCATCAATTCAGAATGGCCTCTTGGCAGGAAAGAAAAAACGTCTAAAAAAATCGCATAAAAATATCTCTATGAAGATGAAAATATTGATTTTTTAAAATTTTCTCATATTTTTTCAATTTTGTCATATTTTTGGCATATTTTCATTTTGAATAAAACATTTGGTAATATTTCTACAGCTAACAAAACTAAGTAGTTAGGATATCAGGATATCATATACAGATCGCATTTATGGCCCGATCCTTACGAAAATTTGCATGGGGATAAGATGAGGGTCAGAATAGATGCCTACTCTTTTTGGAGATGATCGCCATATATTTAGGGGTTGAAATGGACCAAAAAACTGCAAAATTGTCAGCAGGTCGTAATTATCAACCGATCCTCACGCACATTTGAATGGGGGTTACCGGACATTGCAAAAGCCAAGCAGTTTTGGATGGCCATCCAAAAATATTCAATGTGTGAAGGAGTTTGCCAACTTTTGTAGACAAAATACGAAAATGTCCATTCCAGTGACTTTTTGGAGAATTCACAAATACAGGAAAGACGCACTTCTGACTATTTCGTTAACACTGATTTCGTTGAAGATTATAGTCAAATGTCTGTATTTCATATAGATGCGTTTCAGTCAAAAGCCAATAATAAATGTTAATCTTTTGCCACTTCTGAGAGACTATGGGTCTTTGGGAAATATTGGTTCCAGATCTAGGAAGACCATTTACGTGCAACATCTACCAATAAATTTGAAATGAGCAAATTAGTTTAAGTTGCTATTATTCGAAAATTACAGAACGAAACTTGATGGTTTTCTTTTATTATTTGTCACAATATCTTGTGCAATTCTTTCGAGTATCTCGCCTATATGAACTGTATCGTTTATTATAGTGTTGTAGGGTATTCAACGGTCGGCCCCGCTCGACTGTAGCCTTTGCTTACTTGTTTTACTTGTTTTTTTTTTTTTTTACTAGTGGGGTTAATTTCTAACTTTAAGTCAGATGAGAAAAAAAATTATAAAATATTAAAAAAAATGAACAAAGAAAAAATAAATGTAAAAATAGCCAGTAAAGAAAGCTCAAAAGTCAGGCGGACCGACTACATGATACCTTACACCAATATGCATATTTAGCAGAGATACCCTGACAAATGAATATTTTTATATTGGGATTTTATGTCAATCAGATTATGCTTCAACTCTAAATCGATCATATTTGACGGAGTCATTTCTATCTCTCTTAAGAAAATTAAAAAAGAGTGCCTGATATGACATCAAGAAGGATTATATTAAAAATATAGATGTATGGGAACCGCGTTTCACCAAATGGGAAAATTCAACCATCCAAATCTGAATCGAACTTGAAAAAATTTGGCAGAGATTTTTTACAGCTGTTTCTGACATCGGGTCCAAATATCATTGTTGTAGACAGTTATGATCCATTTCAGCCTCTACATTAATCCGATGGTCATCAAAATTGGTAGGCTTCTGCCCCATCTTAAACCCTTTCCCCATACAAATTTCGGCTTAAAAATATATTTTTTCGCTGCTTTGAAACTAGTTGATATAAAAAGACTATGTCTTGAAAAAGGCGCAAAAAACTATGTCTTGAAAACAATCCATGACTTAATTTTTTCATAATCCGCGACTTAACAATAAAAAAACTCTGAGAACAAATTCAATTCTTTATTGTTAACGGGGAAAATCCGTCACATTATGAAAGTAGAGCCAAAAATAGAAGACACGTGCCTCGAAGTTTTAAAAGTAATTTCCAAGTTCCCCCCTATATTCGGATTAAGATTCCTTTAAAGCCATTAATATTTGGTACACAGTATATTTAAAACAGATTAAAAAGTGTTAGAAGAAGAAATGGTATTGGATGTTAATTTTTCCTATTTTGAGATACATGGGTACTCAAAATGTTGACCCTTTGTGGGGGAGGTACCAGAAGGAGTGGATCGATATATCACATTTTCACACCAGACCTTGGCATAGTAAAAATATTGTGATGTGTTATTTAAAGGGAACAGGATGCCTATTTCGGATTTTATAATCGCTTTAGTTATTCAAAACTTTAACCTTTTGTGGGGGAGGTATCAAAAGAAATGGTCCCATCCTTACCATCTTTATAACATTGTGCGAAGTCTGAATGGAATCTGATATTAATTTCGCGGTTTTTGAACTTCATGGGTATTCAAAAAAAATTTGTGGGGGAGGTACAAGAAGGACTAGATATTTATTCCATCTTCACGGCTGATCATAGTTAGTTGAAATAATGGGATGGGTAAACTATGAAGAGAATCGGATGTTTATTTCGGATTTTATAATCGTTTTGGTTATTCAACATGTTGACCCTTTGTGGGGGAGGTACCAGAAGGAATGGTCCGATCTCTACCGTCTTTAAAACAGACTTGGTGTTGATGGAATTGTTGAGATGTACAAAGTCTTGAATGGAATTCGATGTTAATTTCGCTTTTATGAGCTTGATGCGTATTCCAAATTTCTACCTCTTGTGGGGAAGGTACCAGAAAGAGTGGACCGATATATTCCATCTTAACACCGGATCTTGGGTTAATAAAGATATTGAGATGTGTGAACTCGGATTCTTACAACACATTTTTTAAGAATTATTATTATTCAAAATGTTGACCTTTTGTGGGGAGGCACTTCAAGGAGTGGACCGATATTATTCATTATTGCACCTGACATAGAACTGACGCAAATATTGGGATCTGCAAAGTTGGAGTAGAATCGGATTATTGTTTCTCTTTCTATGTAGAAAATATTTTTTTTTGGAAAATTTCGACCTTTTGTGGGGGAGGTACCAGAAGGGGTGGAGCCAAATTTGAAGACAATTAGACTCTTACATCACATTTTATAATAGTTGTAATTATTTAAAACGTTGACCCTTTTTTGGGGAGGACTTCATAGAGATTACCGACATTGGCCAATTTTTGCACCTGACCTAGCTCTAACGCAAATATTTCGAATTATCATTCTCTTTCTGTGCAAAAAATATATTTTTTGAAATTTTCGGCCTTTTGTGGGGAGGTACCAGAAGGAGCGGCCGATATATTCCATCTTAACATCAGATCTTGGGTTGCTAAAAATATTGGGATATGTGAAATTTGAAGACAATCAGACTCTTACATCACATTTTATGAGAGTTGTAATTATTCAAAATTTAGATCCTTTGTAGGGGAGGTACTTGATAGAGTTGACCGATATTGTCCATTTTCGCACCTGACGTAGCACTTACCCAAATATTAGGATTTGCAATGCTGGAGCAAAATTTGATTATCGTTTCTCTTTCTGTGCAAAAGATATATTTTAAAAATTTCGACCATTTTTGGGGAAGGTACCAGAAGGGGTAGAGCCATATATTCCACTTAACATCAGACCTTGGGTTGATAAAAATATTGGAATGTGTGAAATTTGATGACAATCAGACTCTTACACCATATTTTATGAGAGTTGTAATTATTCAAAATTTAGACCCTTTGTGGGGGAGGTACTTGATGGAGTTTACCGATATTGACCATTTTCGCTCTTGACGTAGCACTTACCCAAATATTAGGATTTGGAAAGTTAGAAGAAAATCGGATTGTCGTTTCTCCTTCTGTGCAGTAAATTACTTTCTTTGAAATTTTTGACCTTTTGTGCGAGAGGTACTTGATGGAGTAGATCCATATTGTCCATTTTCGCACCTGACACTGTAACACTGGCGCAAATATTAAGATTTGCAAAGTTGGAGCAAAAACTATATTTTTTGAAAATTTCGACCTTTTGTGGGGAAGGTACCACAAGTAGTGGACCGATATTGCAGATCTCCGAACTCAGTCTCAATATCAATGTATCCAGTTTGGACCAAGTCGGATACTCCCAACCAGCCAGACGAACGGAAAATCCTAGATCTACTCCAAGTGCCCTGAAACGGATTTGATCCAAAGAGATCTAAGGTCTACAACCGTTATTTCGATGAGACACATTTTGTCTGTATCAAATGATATATACCTGTAGCCCTATGGCTAAGGGTATAAGAAGTCATTGACTACTTCTTCCGATCTTCTTCAAAATTAAAAAGTAGTCAACATACGACATTGTAATATATGTAGATCCACATCTTCTTATAACTCCTCCATTAAGGAAATACATCAGCAATGTCTCAAAACGGTGCATGTTCCTCTCAAGTACCTGAAATAACATTTCGGCTCAAATGGATTATAGATTTTTCATTTTATTTCCTACTAAAAATATAATGTCCATTATTTCCTTACTCACACATTGTCACTTTTCTGCAAGACGTTATAAATTTATGTCCTCCCACTCACACATCGCTATGTCCTCAATACTATTGAAATACATTTTTGCAACTAATGCAACTGGTATTATTTATAACCAAAGATTTATAAGTCACTTGCAACACGACGTGATGCCGATGATGCCTGAAATGAGGAAAATGTTTTTTTTTTTTCATTTTAAGCCAAATGCATGAGAGCGTATGTGTATGTGTGTGTGTTTAAAACTGAATGACTTTTAAGGACTAACAGAGCAGCCAGCAGAGCAAAGATTAATCTCCTGTATTCAAAGAAGATTCTCGATATAAATACACACATATGTGAGAGTGTGAGTGTGAATGTGTGTGTGTACACTAGTTCGAGTTACCATTGGACTTCCATGAGCAGCAGCAGCAACACAACATAATGCAAAAGATGAATCTTCTTCCATTCACAGAAGAACTTCCTCACATTATGACCTTAAGCACCAGCTGAACAACAAAAAGGGTTTTAAGTTTCGTTTTTCGTTCTTGTTGTTGTTGTTGCTATTGTTACTTACTGCCTTTATGGCAAAGGATCGAACATACGAAGTATGACTGAACAAATAACAGAGCACGGGAGTGAAAGGTGAAGAATTCGAACGATGGGTAAACAGAAATAGTCTGTGATTTTTGAAAATGTCAAAATCATTGTTTGTCATTCCTTCTCAAACAGGACGAGGACCGAGCGACCGACCGACGAACACAAACACCCTAAAGACAATGGAACTTCTGTTACGGACACCCAACATAAGTTTTGGTGAGTGTGTGTGTGTGTTTTTGTAAAAAGTTAACATGTGTGAGTGCATCATTATTCACAACTACTTCCCATGCATGTTGTTATTGTTATTCTTAGCTTACTGTTCAGAGGGGGAACAGAAACAGAAATAATTGGACTGAAATTACTTTCAAACCATCCTTCCCTAGGCAGGCTATGAAATAACCCATTTTTTATGCAAGACTTCCAGCAACAACATTCATTAGGAAAATTACAATTGAAAATGTGATTAAATGTTACACGGATTGATTTCTTCCAATGAATGGAGAACAAAAAACCTCTTGGAAGAATTATTGTTAGAATTTCAGAAGGAGGAGATGATTCCGATGTATGTATCTATGGAACTTTGTAGTTTGGTTCCACAGGTTACAACATTTCCACATAAAGATTTTAAAAGGCAGAATGGAACAATTGCATGTTCTAGACAGGGAATGGATATTTTCGGGATGAGGTGAGAGTCAGTAGGTAAGGTAATGGGAGTACCGCCCCAAAGAAGTTCTGGTATTATAGATAATTGTTGTTAGTTCTGTCTCTACCTAGTTACAGAATCTCATTACAAATCAAAAAATATATGAACCATTCTAAAATCATTTTTAAATGATCTAATAGAGATTTGAATTCTTTGATGGGTTTTTATCATATAGTAGCAAGTGCCCGCTACTTTGTCCGCGAAAAGTACACCTTTACATTTTAGATTCATTCCAACAGTTCGTTTTAGGCATTTTAGTACTCCAAATACACAATTTGATCAGTTCGACAAAATTTTTTAATCACCATTCCATATATTGTACTAATGAATCCGACTTTCAAGGTCTTATATACAGGGTGGTTCAGACTGCTGTCATTTCTAAGTCACTCGCCCGACAGCTGTTAAAATTATTCCAGTGACAGCTCATTATATTCTCTACAAGCGTAGAAAAGCATTTTGGTGAGAATTTTCCAGAAAAAAAGTTATTCGTGATGGAATTCAAGCGTGACAGAGTGGGTGTGATTTCTTTATATTTGGGTGGAAAACCACAAGTGGCTATCGTTAGAGCACTCCAGCATTTAAATGTGAATAAATCTTTTGTGTCTCGTACCATCGCTCGTTACCGTGATACTGGTGGCGTAGCCCGACGTTAAGGAAGTGGACGGAAGGGAAGAAAACAACAACATCAGCAGAAATGGTTTGAAAAGTAAATAAGCGACTTGATCTAAATCGGCGTCGCAGTGGCCGAAAAATGGCTTGTGAACTGAACATATATAGCAATATTCCATTCGGCAAATATTGAGAAGTGAGCTTGGGGTAAAGCCAAAGCCATCCAAAAAGTGCCAAAACTTATATAGCAACAGAAAGAAAATAGACTTAAAAGAGTTAAAGAGTTGCTTCGCTTGGCCAAAAGTGGTGAACTGCCGAATTTGGTTTTCTCCGCTCCGATGAGAAAATATTCGTTGTCTACCAGTTTGTAAACAAACAAAATGACCGTGTTTGATGATGGTGTGGGCCGTCATAACAGCCGATGTCGCTCTCCGCTCGTACTAATCGACCGTGGCATCAGAATAAATGCCGAATATTATCGCGAAAATATTCTGGGCACCCAAACTTTTGGGCCGCAGGACTCAGCACCATCGCACACAGCACGCGCCACCCAAGAATGGTTACAAAATGGGGTTCCTTGCTTCATTTCCAGCACACAATGGCCACCAAAATCTCCGTATGCCAATCCGTTGGACTATTGTGTCTGGAGTATTTTGGAAAGCAAGGTTGGCACTAAAAAATACCAAAGAGTCGAACACCTCAAGCAAGCGCTTCTCCGGGAATGGGCCAAAATACCGCAGAGCAACATTCGGACAGCGTGTGACGGTTACATTGGCCGTTTGAAGGCCATGATTCGTGCCAAAGGTGACCAATTCGAAAAAATCTAAACTTATACTAAAATTCGGTGCCATGTCCGACATGTTTTGCTTTCATTGAATAAATTAAAAAAAAAAAATTATGGCGTTTGACTTTTTTGCAGTTTTTTTATCTCACCCTGGTTTTATACCTTCAGCCATATTGCTAGGCTCCAGCCGTATCATTTGATACGCCCAAAACTATTCTCATCGAAAACAAGGAATTTAGACCTTAGGTATTTTTTAACTAAATCCCTTTCAGGACATTTGAAGTCGATCTAGCATTGTTCGTCCGTCTGTCTGTCTAGCTCAGTGGTGAGATAACTCTCCAAGGGAGTATCCAGTTTGATCAAAACTTGGTACATCGTAATATTATTGTCAAACTTAGATAGAGTTCGGAGATGGGCAATATCGATTCACTCCTTCTGGTACCTCCGCCACAAAAGGTCGAAAGTTTCAATATCGGTCCACTCCTTCTGGTACCTGAGTAGGTCCACAAAAGGTCAAAATTTTACTGCACAGAAAGAGGAAGGATAATCTGATTTTGCTCCAACTTTGCAAATCCTAATATTTCATTCAGTGCTTCAAGTTACACAAATCACAATAATCTTCTTAACTCAAGGTCTGGTGCGAAGATGGAATATATGGCTCCATCCCTTCTGGTACCTCCCCCACAAATTTCAAAATTTAGAATAACCAAAACGATTATAAAATTCGAAATAAGTGTCCGGTTCTCTTCATATTTCACACATCTCATTATTTCTGCAAATACAAGATCTGCTGTAAAGATGGGATATATCGGTCCATTCCTTGTGGTACCTCACCCCCCAAAGTGTCAAAATGTTGAATATCTATGAAGCTCATAAAACGCGAAATTAACATCTGATTCCATTCGGACTTAGTACACTTCAATATTTCCATCAACACAAGATCTCTTATAAATATGGTAGAGATCAGACTATTTCTTATGGTAGCTCCCCCACATAGGATTTAAGATTCGAAAAATAAGCATCAAACTCTCTTAAAATTTCACAAATCCAAACATTTTTGCTTACACAAGATCTGTTTTGAGTATGATATATATCTGCGAACCCCTTCTGGTACCTCACCCACAACAAGAGCCACAATTTTCAATACTTTTACTTTTTTGCTATACCTGAATGTTTCCCTCAACCACACACATGAGATGAATATGGAATTTATATCATATATATTTCGGTCCGATACGGAAATGGACAGTGTTGTCCCATTCCTTCGGAACCTACTGCATAAGGCCAATCGTTTGCATAATCATAACAGAAGTCAAAATGTATTTAAATAATAGAACATTGGCTGAGGGTATACATCAGTCGGCTTAACCGACTCATACTTATTGATTAACCCAGTATTAACCCTTTTTTTTTTACTTGATGGAGGGTACCGATGTTGTCCATTTTCATTAATGCAAATATTAGGATTTGAAAAGTTGAAGCAAAGCCAGATTATCCTTTCTCGTTCTGTGCGGTAATTTTTTTTGAAAATTTCGACCTTTTGTGGACCTAATCAGGTACTCGATCTAAGTTTAATAATAATATTAGGATGTACCAAGTTTGAACCAAATCGGATACTCCCTTCGAGAGTTATCGTGCACACCAGCCAGACAGTCAGACGGACGAACGTACATCGCTAGATCGACTCCAAAAGTCCTGAGACGGATTTGGTCCAAAGAGACCTAGGCTCTAAAATCGTTATTTTGATGAGGCACGTTTTGGCCGTATCAAATGTTATATGAATATATAAATACTTCCTGTGACTCCGTTTCTTTCCCTTTCCCAAACTATGTTGCACCAAAACGATTACAATTTGACATTGAATGTTCCTTTTCCATTCGAACGTTTTTAACATTTGAACTTTAATTTGGGCAAACAACAAAACATTTGATGTTTCACTTGCTGTGACGATGTTGTTGTTGTTATTGCTGCTGCCGTTGTTATTGGATAGCTTTGAGACATATTACCGTTAACTATAGATTTTGCTTAGTTGACATAGAAATAATCAAGTCCCAACATGATGGTCAAAAGCTGCATGACTGTGTGTTTTTTCTCTCTCGAAAAATGATTTGACACAGGGGTCACCTACATGTGGGGTGGTAGTACTGCCACCACACAACAACTATGAGCGTTCATTTCCTATTCAATGGCCAATCAGTTCAAAACTATTGAACACCAATCATATGGAAGAGAACAAACTATCCGCAGGGGTGCTTTTGTCCGAAAGGTGACTATGTATGTTTGTATGTGTTATTACGCACTCACACACACACACACATCGTACCATGCCATACCAATCACTGTGATGTGAAAATTGAGATTTCATTTAGAACTATTTACGCCAAAGGTGGACAAATGTACATGCTCACACATATATATTTCTGTGTACTAGTGTACATGTGTGTGTCGGGTTGTGATTACTCCATGCCTGTTATAACAAACCAATCCGTAACGGAAATATGTGTGCTTTAAGTATTTCTGCCAATGCTTATGGTAATGTTTGGTTTGTTTGTTAGTGTGAGTGTGTGTGAGCGAGTGTAAATGAGTCCCCAGTGTGATATTTTCACATTAAAGCTGAAATCATTTTAAATGAGACTTCCGTATGCCCAGGCGTTTGTGTTTCTTTGACGCAAACAAACGTAAATGAGAGCGTGTGTAAAAAGAATTATAAACCTCTATCGATACTTGTTCAGCAGTAACTGGTAATGGTATTGAAAGTTGAGATTGGGTAAAATGATTAAATGTTTTTAAGATCATTGAAAATATCTGAAAGGTCTTTTAACTCTAGGGTCGTTATCGGATATGCCTACCTAATAATTCTTCCAGCTGACCCCTTTAAAGCATTTATAAATTGAAATTTACAAATGTTATAGAGGAATATATTCCCATCAATGCACTATGGGTTTTTTACGTTTATTTTGGCATAAACTCTAATTTCAAAGCTATTGAATTGAAATTTGGTTTGTATGCGTTTTTTATGCTTCCAAGATGACCTACCAATTTTCATATGATTTGGGGCACTATTTCATATAGCTGCTATATAGCCGATCTGACCGATTTGACCCAACTTTTTTGTTTATGAAGCTATTGAAGTGAAATTTGGTTTGTATTAATTTTTTATACCCCAAAGATGACTTACGAATTTTCATATGATTTGGGGCACTATTTCATATAGCTGCTATATAGCCGATTTGGCCGATTTGACCGATTTGACCCAACTTTTTTGTTTATGAAGCTATTGAAGTGAAATTTGGTTTGTATTCATTTTTTAAGACCCCCCCCCCAAGATGACTTACGAATTTTCATATGATTTGGGGCACTATTTCTTATGTAGCTGCTGTATAGCCGGTCTGGCCTATTTGACCCAACTTTTTTATTTATGAAGCTGTTGAAGTGAAATTTGATTTGTATTCATTTTTATGCCCCCAAGATGACCTACGAATTTTCATATGATTTGGGGCACTATTTCATGTAGCTGCTATATAGCCGATCTGGCCGATCGGCTATGATGATTTGGAGAAACATACTGCTCATTCATTACAATAATTATACTTTTGCTAAGCCATTTTGAATGTTTAGTTTTAAATCGGTCTAGTTTACGGATGCACTTTGGCAAATGCTTTTTTATATAATTAACAAAATCTTTCACTTGTTTTGATATCAAACGCATTTGGTCTTCATTTAAACTGATATTATTGATATTCTGTAACACATATTTCACAAGTGCATCTTCTGAGCGATTGTTGCTTCTCCAAATTTCAATAAGCGCTGCATGGACGAACACATGTTTATCTGCAAAACACGTGTTGGCACAAAATAGAACAAAAAAGGCTAGTTACTCATTAATTAACACACTTTTGTTAATAACTTGGCATTTATACCTTTTTGCAATGCTTTGCCATTCACAAGTTACACTCCACGGAATACAACTACAATTTATAGATTTTATATAAAGCTATACATAAACGAAACAATTCACAGTATTACAACAACAGACAATTATGACAAAAAGGGCACCTCGTCTTAATTTTACATACCTGCACTAACGTTTTCCATAATTACACATTTTATTTTTTTTCAATTTTGTCAAATCAGAAGCACTTTAACTTAGCTGATCTTTACCGCCAGTTGTACCAAAACAAAGTGACTTTCAAACAGCTGACTTTAAAAGCTCGCCAGCAAAAAAGGGTTGCCACCCGTATTGATATTAAACATTTTTTTTTCTAATATGGGTATCTACATTTAGGAAATCAGTTAAATTTCAAAATATGAAACCAAAAAAAAATGACTTTATGTAAAAATCATGCTTTTTACCCATAGTGCAATGAATCAATCATATTTTCAAAAAAAAAAAAAAATAATTAAAAAATTTCGAAATAATAACTCCTGATACTGATAATTATAAGTCCTAGACCCACAACATGGTATATCGATCTTACTGGCCGAGCTGAGTTGATTTCGCTGTGTTTGTTCGTCCATAAGTCCTTCTGTCCACGTAAATTTTATACCACTCTACAGGTCACAGGTGTGGTCTGATCCTCACGAAATTTTGCGCGGAGTTAGGTTAGAATAGGAGTCTACTGTTTTTGAGATGTTCGCAAAATACTTTGGGACGCTCTACAGGTCACAATTATAAATCAATCGGCGCGTCTTTTTGATTGCTGTTAAAGTTTAAGACTGAGCACACGAGAAGACCTTCAATTCTTATTTGAGAAGATCTCCAGGTCTTCGATGAAAAGACTTTTAGGACTTATATGATAAGACCCACAAGTCTTCTGCATGAAGACCCTTAGTTCTGGCATGAGAAAACCTACAGTTCCAATATGAGAATATCTTCAGGTATAAAAGAAAGCTTCCAGGTCTCCTATGAGAAGACCTCTTAGTCTTCTATGAGAAAACCTCTAAGTCTTCTGTGAGAAGACCTCCAGGTCTTCTATGAGAAGATCTCCTGGTATTCTAGGAGAAGGCCTCCAGGTATTCTATGAGAGTACCTCCAGTTCTTCTATCAGAAGACCTCCTGGTCTTCTATGAGAGTACCTCCAGGTCTTCTATGAGAAGACCTCCTGGTCTTCTATGAGAGTACCTCCAGGTCTTCTATGAGAAGACCTCCTGGTCTTCTATGAGAAGACCTCCAGGTCTTCTATGGGAAGACCTCCAGGTCTTTTATGGGAAGACCTCCAGGTCTTCTATGGGAAGACCTCAGGTCTAAGTATACTCCAGGTCTTCTATGAGAAGACCTCCAGGTCTTCTATGAGAAGACCTCCAGGTCTTCTATGAGAAGACCTCCAGGTCTTCTATGAGAAGACCTCCAGGTCTTCTATGAGAAGACTTCCAGGTCTTCTATGAGAAGACCTATAGGTCTTTTCTAGGAGAAGACCTTCATACCTTTTATGAGAAGAGCTCCTGTTCTTATATGAGAAGACCTTCTGTTCTTCTATGAGAAGACCTCCTGTTCTTCTATGAAAAGACCTCCTGTTCTTCTATGAGAAGACCGCCAGGTCTTTTATGAGAAGACCTCTAAGTCTTCTATGAGAAGACTTCCAGTTCTTCTATGAGAAGACCTCTAGGTCTTCTAGGAGAAAGCCTTTAGGTCTTCTAGGAAAAGGCCTTTAGGTCTTATGAGAGGAACTCTAGGTATTCTATGAGAAGACCTCTAGGTCTTCTATGACAATATCTCTAGGTCTTCTATGACAATATCTCTAGGTCTTCTATGAAAAGAACTCCAGATCTTCTATGAGAACTTCATTTTTTTATGAGAAGACCTCCATTTCTTCTAGGAGAAGACCTTCAGGAATTCTGTGAGAAGACCACCAGGACTTCTGTGAGAAGACCACCAGGTCTTCAGTGAGAAAACCTTTTTGTCTTCTATAAAATAACCTCCAGGTCTCTATTAAAAGACCTTCAGTTTTTCTATGAAAAGGCCTCCAGTTCTTCTTTGAAAGGACATCTTGGTCTTCTATGAAAAGACCTACAGGTCTTTTAGGAGAAGACTTTCATGTCTTTTATGAGAAGCCCCCCAAATCTTCTATGGGAAGACATTCACGTTTTATTCCACTATGGGTTGAGTATTTTGATTCCTTCCTGTGAATTTTATAACTTACCCAACATTAATTTTATATTTTACCATTACTTCCATTCCAGAATTGTCTGATTTATTTCTGCTTTTGTCGTTTACGTATATTCATGACCACACTAATTAATGGCCCTGTATTTCGTCACCATGACTTCTAATAACATTAACACCTACTAATAAAATCCAAACAAATCCCCTTTCTCTTAGGGAAAAAATGCTTGTCAAACGCATCTGTCACAAACAGGAGTGACCAAAACTTTTCTCAATTGTTGTCAATTACAACAAAGAAAAAAACACAAAATCCGGAATGGGGGCGTATGATGATTATTTCTTCAACTATCTGGGCTAATAAAACGTATTCGCCCTAAATAACCGCAAAATAGAAATAAGGAGTTTTTATGGATGTATTTGTGTGTGTGTATATAAGTATGTATTTCTTTGTGAGTGTGTGTGCGTTTGTATGTAATATTACTGCGTGACCAAGAAATACAACTCACGTTGAGATTAATGTCATTGCAAATGGCTTATAACGTCGTCGTTATACCCTTTGACATTGTGGTTGTGGTATAATATTTTATTCCACACAAATATTGAAATCATATTTTATGAAAGATTTCATTTCATTGCCGCCGACCGCATCCAATGAAGTTGCACATTTTTTTTACACATCGTGAGTTTTCTTTTTTTTTCTCTGCCACTTTACAATTTAATGATTTCAGCAACTTTATTTGGGCCAGTCAACAGCAAAAACTTTATTGCTGACCAATAGTCCATCCGAAAAAAACAGAAGCTGTGTTTTGTTAAAAAATTATCCTTGTTTGCTTTCCCCGTCATTTGTGTGGGACAATTTTTCAATTTAAATTTATAAAAATTTTTCTCGACGCCGGTCTACCCACATGAAACTGGGGGAAAAACCAATTAACTACCGAGTGAATCGATGCACGACCATCTGACCATCAGACATCATTGAATTTAAATGACAGATAGAATGAATGCATATGTTATGTGGACATGAGGAAAAGCTTATCGGAGACACTCATCAGTCAGTGAATAGAGATAAATGTCAACCCAGCAATTAAGGGTAATTTTTTCGTGGAGTCGTCAAAGAAATAAAATAAATATATACAATGTTTGTTATACCCTCCACCATTCTATGGAGGGTATACTAACTTTGTCATAATGTTTGTAACTCCTCGAAACACCTGTGAAAGACCCTTCAAAGTATATATTCTGGATTGGCCTAAATTCTAAGTCGATTTGCGTTTGCATATTGTAATCAAGTAATTGATATAAAAGGCCAAAATTTTAAACCCATGTGTTTTTTCTCTGTAGGCAGGGAAATGAACATTTTCCTTTAGCCTCCATATAACGGTACGTCCTGATATTCGGAATTTTGAAACATTAATCACCGGAATTGTTTAAAATTTCTTATTTAAAGTTCAAAATGGGTTCTACAACTTATGGCAAAAAATTCCTAATGCTTCACTTCCCAATATTCGGTATATTTACGATTTTAGAGACATTATTCACCGGAATTGTTTGCAATTTGAAGTTCGAAATTGGTGCCTAGGACAAAAAATTAAAAAAAAACAAAATATGCATGTCCACGTCTTCGTATAGCCCCCATATAACGGTATCTCCCAATAATCTTTTTTTTTAGAGACTTAACTCATAGGAATTGTTTGAAATTTCATGTTTGAAGTTTGGTACTGGCACTACAGCCCATGACAAAAAATCAAAAAAATAAATACATAAATAAATAAATAAAATAAAACAAGTAAGCAAAGGCTATAGTCGTGCGGAGCCGACCATGTGATATCCTACAACACTACAATATATTAGAAGCCCCCTTTTGTCCAAATCCATATTGGAAGATTTCGCTTTTGAAATTATGTCGCGGAGCACTGCCCAGATATTACCCTAAGCATTTGATCAGGAATATTTGCCCAATATTTATGAACTTCATCGTGCTGTTAGTTGTTGCGGTCCATTTTACAGTTAAATATGATCCAATGGTCATCCAAAATACTAGACTTCTTCCCTGTCCTTAACTCTCTTCTCAGGCGTGTTTATTGCCTTCAGTTGTTTGATCAGGAATTTTTTTCAATTTTTGATTAATTTGAACCCTCAAATATATTGCGATCATCTCCAAAAGCACGAGGACCCTCTGTAACTCCAAATTTAGACTCATCTATATGATTTGCCTGTCTACGATATTTGGCTATATTCGTCAACGAAATCAGCATAAAAAAGCCAAAAGTTCGCCTTTTGTGTACTTCGGATATCGCCTGTAATTAATATTGGTAATTTTTTTCACACAAAAATAGTGGTACATTCCACCCGCCGTCCTAAACTCTAACTTCATGCGAGATTTCATGTCCTTTGGTTTCTATTTGTAACCTCTATAACGGCTGCAAAATCAGGAACATTTTTGGTTGTTGGTCCATTTCAACCCCTAAATATATTGCGGGCATCTTTGGAAACAATAGGCCTAGCACTTCTGAGACTAATTGAAAAAATCGCATGCGATAAAAAATATGAAAAAATAAAAAAAATGTCACAAAATATAACAAAATCTATATTAACATCATTATTGGCATCATTTTATGCGATTTTTTAGATTTTTTTCTTTTACGCCAGGAGGGCATTCAGAATTGACAAAATTTGTCAAAATCGGTCCAGCCATTCTTGAGATATAAGCATTCTAGCTAACATCCCCTATGCATTGTATATATTTCGCTATATATGTCCGATATATTTACTATCGGTCAGAATTGACCTGTTCGTCTATTTGTGATTTCGCCGGGACTACAAATAATCGCGGTTTAATGGAAAATTTGACTTTATTTAACACAAATGCTATAGTCTATTTCACCCACTAAATATTCCCCGATAACCATCAAAAGGGGCTGGGCTTCTGCCCAGCTTTAAGCTCTAGCCCCATGCTAATTTCCGCGTCGATTGGTGCATAATTGCGACCTGTAGAGCAACTGCAAAATCAGGATTTTTTCAGTTTTTGGTCCATTTCGACTCCTAAATATTATGCGATCATCTCCAAAAGAAATCGGGTTCTATTCTTGAAGATCGGGCCATAATTGCGACCTGTAGAGTGATTACAAATTAACATGGACAGACGGACGGACGGATATACATAGCTAGATCGACTCAGCTTGGCGAGATAGGAAGATCCATATATGCTTTCCTATGTGGGAAACCAATATTTCCAGGTGTTACATAATTTTTGGCCCAATCAAACTTATAATACCCCCAACACATAGTGTTGTAGAGTATAAAAAAATTCAGGTCCACGTTTTCGTATAGCCCCCATATAACAGTTCCTCCCGAAATTCGGTATTTTTATGATTTTGGAGACATTATACACCGAAATTGTTTCAAAATTTGTGTTTGCAAATCGTAATGAATACTGCAGCCTATGACAAAAAAATTTCGTATGCAGGTCCATGGCTTCGTACAGCTCCCACATCCATACAGGGGCCTCCTTATATTCGGTGTTTTGATGATTTTAGCTGCATTATTCACCGGAACTGTTTCAAATTTCGTATTTGAAGTTCATAATGGATACTACAACGTGTGACAGAAAATTGTGCATGCAGGTCGACTTCTTCATATAGCCCCCATATAATTCAAGCGGTATTTTTTCGGAATTTTTTGAAATTCTTCAAATTCTTTCCGAATGGTGGGGGTGTATTAAACTTTGGCGCGACCGGATTTAGCTACTTTTTAACTTGTATAATGATTTAATTTTTTTAGCCTCGACTAGTGGGTTACATATAATCAGGATAATATCAGGCGGCATGCCAGACCCTTCAGACCATCACATACATTTTTTTTAGGTTAATCAAGTATAACCAAAGGCAGTGTACATTCTTATAAAGTCCTCATTTATTTTTGTTGGGGAATCCTTAAATAAGGAGTTTTTGAAAAAACTCCTGTTTTGTCCTAGAGGAATAATAGTGTCCTTCAAATCCGTGTTTTTGACAAAAAAAATCCTTAAAAAATGTCCACTTATATGTGGATACAGTGAAATCTCCGAATGTCCACTTATATGTGGATACAGTGAAATCTCCGAATTGTGGGCAGTAATGGTCGACCGAAATGCAACGAGCATCATCATCGTGGCCCCCGACGACCGTTCACCAGGATTACAGATTATCTTTCAATCGTCTACGACTAGAAGATAAGAACACCCGACGACCGTTGATACAAATATCCCATTACTTCTACTAACACAATATTTTCTGTGAAGATGGGATATATCAGTCCACTCCTTGTGGTACCATCCTCACAAAGGGTCAAAATTTTGAATTACCATGAATTTTGAATATCCATGGTATGTCTCAAAATATCTATCAACACAGGATCTGTTATAAAGTTGGTAGAGATCGGACCATTTCACCTGGTACCTCCCCCCACACGAGGTTCAAGATTTTCGAACTTTCCTGAAATTTCACACATATAAACATTTTTGCTAATACAAGACCAGTTGTGAATATGATATATATCGGCGAAACAATTCTGGTACCTCACCTACAAAGTGCCACGACTTTTCAATGCTTTAATATGTCGTAAATTGCGAAAAAATCAGCGATTCTTTACAACTTGCTATAGTTAAATACTTATTTTAAACAGAAATCTGAGACTAATATGGAATTTACGATTTCGCATAAAATTGGATATAAATGTTCGATTTTCTTGTAATTTTGCCCATGCCAATATTTTTATATGTATTAGATGAATTATGAAAGTGGAATACTTCTATCCACTATATCAGGTCTAAAAAAAATTATAACATGTTTCATATAAAGTAAAGGAAGTAACCAATATAGGCCATACCTGGCACGTCCCAATATTTATATCATATTCATTTAGGTCCGATACGAAATGGACAAAATTGGCCCATTACTCCATAGAACTTCCATAGAGGGCCAACAATTTGAAAAATCATAAAAAAAGTCAAAATATATTTAAATAATCGAACGACCATATTCAAATCGTCAACAAACCGAACGTCAACATCGTGGTCCCCGATGACCGTTCATCAGAATTCCCAGTTGTCCTCGGATCATCCGTAATCCGAACATCTTGATCATCGACGACAATTCACCAGAGTTCTCGATTATCTTATAATCGCCTACAACCCGCATCTCCTACAACAAATCATCTGCAGCCCGAACAGGGTTGCCGATTATCTTCTAATTGTCTACAACCCGAATCGTCATCCCCGCACCCCCGATATCCATACTTCTTTGTTCCCGACTTACTACTTACTACTAAATATCGAATTTCCGATCATCTATTGCCTCTGAACAGTTGAAGTAGTTGCTCTGAAGCCAATTCGCCAACATACTTATTAAATTCATATTATCGCATTTAACCATGGGTAGATTATAACTTCGTATTTAAATCAATAAAGCAAACGAGGAAAGGGGTAATTCCATTCTTTTCATTTCATAAGTGTAAGTGCAGACACTGGCAGCGTTTGAGATTGCCCCAGAAAAGCCCACGTTACATTTTGTCACCAATTTACCGGCAGACATTTTGGCATTAATGTTTAAGACTTCCAACATATTCGTATATTGCCATTCGTTGCACTTCAATAACATTTTACCGCAAGAAATTCATTTATTTTTTACATCCATCCGATTAATGTTTTTCCTCCGTTCTCTCAATTGATTACAAAAAAAAGAACAACCCGAGCATATGTCACAGAAGAAACCACAATAATCTCTTCATTGGTATGTTGCAAGTTTTTCCCCTCCTTCTTTTAATTACTTGCAACCATATCAATAGCTCTGGCCAAGGCAAAGAAACCTTGACCGTTTGGTACAGATTAACGTTTCTTTTCCAGAACCTTAACAATATTGGAAAAACGGTTATTTTCTGCATCCCACTGCATTGGTATGTGTATAACATTGTTTTATAGTTTGTAATATGTCCTTTTTTCGCGTGATGCAAGTGATGTTGCATTTTACTGACTTAACGGATATAATGCTGTCAATTCTTGTGGACAGAGAAGGTATTGATGAAATCATTGATGATAAAAACCTCATGTTGGATACGGTGATGTAATATTTGTAAACTGTTCAGAAAATGTTTTTGGGTTTCATTTTTGCTTTAAGTTGTTCTTTAATCATTTGATACGGCCAAAATGTGCCATATCAAATAAACGGTTTTAGACCCTAGGTCTCTTTAAACCAAATCCGTCTCACGACAATTGGAGTCGATCTAGCAATACCCTGCAGGCTGCCTGGTGCCCATGATAACTCTCGAAGAAAGTATCCGATTTTATCCAAACTTGGTGCATCGTAATAGTATTGTCAAACTTAAATGAAGTCCGGAGATGGACGATATCGGTCCACTCCTTCTGGTACCTCCCCCACAAAGGATCAACATTTTGAATATCCATGAAGTTCATAAAACGCGATATTAACGTCCGATTCCATTCAGACTTGACAAATATCAATACTTCCAGCAACACATGAAATGCTATAAAGATGGTGGGGATAGGACCATTTCTTCTAGTACCTCCCCCACAAATGGTCAGCATATTAAATAACCAAAACGATCAATAAATCTGAAATAACCATCCCATTCTCTTCAAATTACACACATCACAATATTTTTAATAGCCCAAGATCTGATGTGAAGATGGTATATATATGTTCACTCCTTCTGCCCCCCCCACAAAGGATCAACATTTTGAATATACTTGAAGCTCATAAAACCCGAAATTAACATCCGATTTCATTCAGACTTGGAACATATCAATATCTCAATCAACACAAGAAATTTTATAAAAATAGTGGAGATCGGACCATTTCTTCTAGTACCTCCCCCACAAATGGTTAGCATTTTGAATAACCAAAAAGATCATAAAATCCGAAATAACCATCCTGTTCTCTTTAAATTACACACATCACAATATTTTTAATAACCCAAGATCTGGTGTAAAGTTGGTATGTATCTGTTCAATCCTTCTGGTACCTCCCCCAAAAAAGGTCAACATTTTGAATATTCATGAAGTTCATAAAACGCGAAATTAACATCCGATTCCATTCAGACTTGGTACATCTCAATATTTTAATCAACATAAGATCTGTTATTAACATGATAGAGATCGAACCATTTCTTCTGTTACCTCTCTCCCATATAGGGTTCTATATTTTTAAAAACAAAACGCCAAAAGAGAGCGAAATTCTTCAAATTTCATACATCCAAATATTTTTGCTAAAGCAGGCTCTGCTGTGACGATGATATACCGGGTGAGATAAAAAAACTGCAACAAAGTCAAACGCCATAATTTTTACATTTTTTTTAAATTTTATTGAATGAAAGTAAAAAAATGTCGGAAATAGCATCAAATTTTAGAATAAGTTTACACTTGTTCGAATTGGTCACCTTTGGTACGAATTATGGCCTTCAAACGGCCAATGAAACCGTCACATGCTGCCCGAATGTTGCTCTGCTTGAGGTGATCGATACTTTGGTATTTTTAGTGCCAACCTTGCTTTCCAAAATACTCCAGACTCAATGTTTGCGTGCCGAAGGCTTTAATACACCCTCCTGAATATTTTCGCCATAATATTCGGCCGATTAATACGAGCGGAGAGCGACCATCGGCTATTATGTCCGCCTATACCATCACCATGTCCGACGCTTGAGTTCTGGAGGCCCGCCGAAAGTGCACATTTTCAGCTGACCTCTTCGGCAAGTTAACACGATTATTTTGTTTGTTTACAAACTGATGAACAACAAATGTTTTCTCATCGGAAAAAAAACCAATTTCGGCAGTTCACCACTTTCGGCCAAGCGAAGCAATTCTTTAGCTCTTTTCAGTCTATTTTTTTCAGTTGCGGTGTAAGTTCTTGCACTTTTTGGAATATCAATGGCTTTACCCCGAACTCATTTTTCAATATTTGCCGAATGGAATATTGCGATATGTTCGGCCACTCCAACGCGGGGTTCGATCCAGTCGCTTCTTTACTTTTCGAACCATTTCTTCTGATGTTTATGTTTTCTTCCCTTCAGTCCACTTCCTTGACGTCGGGCTACGCTACCAGTATCACGGTAAAGATATTTATTCACATTTAAATGCTGGAGTGCTCTAACGATAGCCACTTGTGATTTTCTAGCCAAATATGAAGCAATCACACTATCACGCTTGAATTCCATCACGAATGACTTTTTTTTCTGTAAAATTCTCATCAAAATGCTTTTGTAAGCTTGTAAACAATACAATGAGCTGTCACTGGAATAATTTTAATAGCTGTCGGACGAGTGACATAGAAATGACAGCAGTCAGAACCCCCTCTATATCAGACCTTGAAAGTCTGATTCATTTGTACAATGTATGGAATGGTGATTAAAACATTTTGTCGAACTTACCAAATTGTGTATTTGGAGTACTAAAATGCCTTAAACGAACTGTTGGAACGGATCTAAAATGTACAGTTGTACTTTTCGCGGACAAAGTAGCGGGCCCTTGCTACTATATGATAAAAACCCATCAAAGAAATCAAATTGGGGGTATTCTCTATTAGATACCTATATTGCTTTAAAAATGATTTTACAATGGGTCATATATTTTTTGATTTGCAATGAGATTCTGTAACAAGTTAGCGACAGAATTAATAAAAATTATCTATAATACCAGAAACCCTTTGGGGGGTACTCCCATTACCTTACCTACTGACTCTCATCCCGAAAATGTCCATTCCCTGTCTGGAACATACAATTGTTCTACTGTGCATTTTTAAATCTTTATGTGAAAATGTTGTTACCTGTAGAACCAAACTACAAAGTTTAAATATGCTTCCATAGACACATACATAGGAATTATCTCCTCCTTCTGAAATTCTAACAATAATTCTTCCAAAGAGGTTTTTTGTTCCCCATTCATTGGAAGAAATAAATCCGTGTAACATCCTAAAGAGCGACGGTACGAGACACTAAAGATTTATTCACACTTAAATGCTGGAGTGCTCTAACTATAACCACTTTTGGTTTCCCGCCAAATATAAAGAAATCACACTATCACGCTTGAATTCCATCATGAATAATTTTTTTCCGGAAAATTCCCACCAAAATGCTTTTGTACGCTTATAAACGATATAGTGAGCTGTCGTTGGAAAAATTTGAACAACTGTCGGACGTGTCATCTCACCTTGTATATCTGCGAACCTCTTAAAACAACAAAGAGTTACAATTTTCAAGTCGGGGATTTTTTACAACTTGTCATATCTAAATATTTCTTTTAAGCAGAAATCTGATGTGAATATGTTATTTGATGATTTCGCATAAAATTAGACATAAATGTCCAATTTCCTTAAAATTTTGCACATACCAAATTTTTTGTCTGTATTTAATGAAGTATGAAAAATTGAATTCTATATTTCCAAAAATTTGCACATATCTCATATTAAGCATAGGAAGTAGTCGATGTTGTGGCAAGTTGTAATATTGATATCTGTCTTAGGTCATATACGAATTGGTAAATATTGGCCAACTGCTTTAGAACCTCCCCAATGAAGGGTCAACAGTTTGAATAATCATAATTCAAGGCGGTGGGTATTTGATGTTTGAAAACCCCCTTTAAATAAATACAGCAAAAATTCTTTTTTATACCAAATCAATACTCATACGCACATCTGTCCGCATGCATTCATTTGTGGTTTTAATTAAATATTCAGGGCATCAAATATTTTTTTTCTTTGGAAATTAATATAACAAATTATTGATATTCAACATATACAAACATACATACAAATATAGATTTATTTGAAATATAATTCATAAACGTTGTTTTTTTATCCCTTTTCTTTGCAGAATCCTTCATAAAAAAACTATTCAAAAAATAACGTAATTGAATTTCAACAAGATTTGTTGCAGTTACAAGGGTATGTAAATCTGTTTATCAAATAACACAAAAAAAAAAACATTTCTTTTTGTATATTTAATTCGATAAAGCATGAATTTGCCAGAGCAATTAAACCGGAATGATTTTTATTAAATTACATTTTCTCCACACATTTTTTAATGAAATTTGGATTTCTTGGAACTGTGTTTTAAGTGAATGCCTAAATCTGGGAGATGAAGAGCAATTGAGTGGAAACTATAGTTGAATAAAATATTTATTAAAGTGCAAATGACTGGCAAAGATTTCGGTTAGAGACAATGACAAAGTTCTAATGCTCACATGTATTTTTATATAAATTGTATATTTTTTTTTAGTTTTGATAGTATTTTTTGGTTCCATAACCTTTATATTTATTATCCCACCACTGCTAATGATTTTTATTAGCCTGGGGATTTGTCCTCAAATCTAAAATTAGTTTTATACTTTAAAAAAAATTTAAACTTATATATTTTGTAGTTTACTTTGTAACCTTTACTTAACTTTGTGTGTGTGTGAAGTAAACTTTTTTCAACCTTTCCAACCGCCCTAATTAAGTTTTCAACTCCGGACGAATGAAGGTGATATCATGGGAAGGAGAAAGCTTCCAATTACTTTGTATTTACCACTAATGAGGTTTCATTAATTTTTATGGTTGGTTTGTTTCTTATTAGCGGTGAGTTTGTTCAACTAAATTGTTTGGAATAGATGCGTTGATTTAAACGATGGTTATTGGTAAAAGGGAACAAAAGAAGCTAGCCTGTTTATAGAAACCGATGTGAAGTTATTATAAAAAAAAATTGCAACAAAGTCAAATGCCATAATTTTTACATATTTTATACCCTCCACCATACTATGGAGGGTTTATTCATTTTGTCATTCCGTTTGTAACTCATCGAAATAATGATCTTAGACCCAACAAAGTATATATATTCTTGATCAGCGTAAAATTCTAAGACGATTTAGCCATGTCCGTTTGTCTGTCTGTGTGCCTGTCCGTCTGTCCGTCTGTCTGTTGTAATTACGCTATCTTTCGAACGAATTGAGATAGAAGGCTAAAATCTTGCACACTTGTCTAGTTTGCCAGTGGCAGGTTAAGTTCGTAAATAGTCCATGTAGGTCCACGTTTTCATATAGCCGCTCCCTATATTCGGTATTTTGATGATTTTAGCGACATTATTCACCGGCATTGTTTCACATTTGAAGTTCGTAATGGATATTACATCCCATGACAGAAAATTGTCTGTGCAGATCCACGTCTTCGTATGGCTCCCATATAAAGGTACCTCCCTATATTCGGTATTTTGATGATTTTAGCGACATTATTCACCGTAGTTGTTTCAAATTACGTATTTAGAGTTCGTAATGGGAACTACAGTCCATGGCAGAAAATTGCCTATGCAGGTCCAAGTCTTCGTATAGGCCCCATATATCAGTACCTCCTTACATTCGGTATTTTTGACGATTTTAAGTACAATACTCACCGCAATTGTTTGAGATGTCGTATTTGAAGTTCTTAATGGAAGCTACAGCCTGTGACAGAAAATTGTCTATGCAGGTCCAGGTCTTCGTATAGCTCCTATATAACGGTACCTCCCTATGTACGATATTTCGATGATTTTGGCTACAATATTCACCGTTTATTTCAAGTTTCGAATTTGAATATGGTAATGGCTTGTGACACGTCGTACAGGCCCTAATATAAATTCTATATTCGGTATTTTTAAAATGTTAACAGAATTTTTGGCGAATGTTATCTTTTTAGAATATTTTCAAAGTCATTCTAAATGGTGGAGGATATTCAAAGTTCTGGTTTTTTACTTATTTTAGTTTTATTGAATGTTGGAAATAGCATCAAATTTTAGAATAAGTTTAGATTTGTTCGAATTGGTCACCTTTGGCACAAATTATGCCCTTTAAAGGGCCAATGAAACCGTCACATGCGGCCCGAATGCTGCTCTGCGGTATTTTGGCCCATTCCCGGCCAAGCACTTGCTTGAGGTAATCGACATTTTGGTATTTTTTATTGCCAACCTTGCTTTCCAAAATACTCCAGACACAATAGTCAAACGGATTGGTATCCGGAGATTTTGGTGGCCATTGTGCGCTGGAAATGAAGCGAGGAACCTCATTTTGTAACCATTCTTGGGTGGCGCGTGCTGAGTGCGATGGTGCTGAGTCCTGTTGGAATGTCAAAGGTTTGCTGCCAAAATGTTTGCATGCCCAATAATATTTTTGCGATAATATTAGGCATTTATTCTGATGCCATGGTCGATTAATACGAGCGATCATCGGCTGTTATGGCGGCCACACCATCACCATGGTCTGCGCTTGAGTTCTGGTGGCCAACCGAAGGTGCACATTTTCAGCTGACCTCTTTGGCAAGTAAACACTATCATTTTGTTTGTTTACAAACTGCTGGTTTCTCATCGGAGCGGAGAAAACCAAATTCGACCAAGCGAAGCTCTTTTGAGTCTATTTTCTTTCTGTTGCGGTGTGAGTTCTTGCACTTTTTGGAATATCAATGGCTCGAGCTCAGTTTTCAATATTTGGCGAATGGTATATTGCGATATGTTCAACTGACGAGCCATTTTTCGGCCACTACGACGAGGGTTCCGATCAAGTTGCTCCTTTACTTTTCGAACAATTTCTGCTGATGTTGCTGTTTTCTTCCGTCCTCTTCCTTGACATCGGACTACGCTACCAGTATCACGATAACGAGCGATAGTACGAGACACAATAGATTTATTCACATTTAAATGCTGGAGTGCTCTAACGTTAGCCAGTTGTAGTTTTCCAGCCAAATATAAAGAAGTCACACTATCACGATTGAATTCCAACAGGATTACCTTTTTTTCTGGGAAATTCTCACCAAAATGCTTTTGTACGCTTGTAAAAAATATGCTTACTTGTTTTTTTTTAGCCAGTAAATAGAATTCATAGAATTGAATATATTTTCATTTGATTGGTTGGTAGTTTTTCTCCCTATAAACTTAGCACGTCCCACTGCCTTGTATTGAAAACATATAATATAATAAATACCTATTACTCTTTTTGTTGACTATTAAATGGCATTTCATAAGAATTTCTAAAATTACCTTCACAACAAATCCGCAAAAATACGATTGCTGCTTTTGATTGGCATAATACCGAACCACAACAAATAGACTACAAGAAAAAGTCATTAATTTGTAGGCATTAGACATCTGTCAAAGAATACAACAAATGTATATTTAAAAGAAAATTTTGACCACAGCTATAAAAAAAGAGTATCAATTTAATTTAACATTTGTCGCCACAGTCTGAGAGAGAGAGATAGAGAGAGTTAGAAAGTCTCCTCCACTTGAGAAATGAATTTCTTGTGAGTGTGTCTGACATTGAAATAAGTCATTTAATGAAGAACCACAAAAAATATGATGAATAGACGCAACAAAAAGACGTTGTAAAGAGATTAAAGAAATTTGAATAAATGACAATGTCAAATAATACACAATAAGTGGGCCACAATGAATGTATTTTCAGAAAACTCAACTGCTTTGCATTTGTCATGGAGATATTTTGTACAGGATTTGGTGGCCAGTTTGCGGGAATTTATTTTATAAAATTCAGAATTTCAGCTCTTTGCCTTCACCCAATACCAAATTTAATAACATTTAGGACTTTTCGTACATTTATATGAACTTAAGCCAAACCACCACCAGATCTCAACGTCAGATACCAACAGTGACCTTAATATCAAAATTTTGTATTCCAGCTTTGTAATTGCCCCCATAACCAAATTTAGAACAATTATAGTACATATATCCAAAACCAGCCTCAGACATTAGCCCTGACATCCACATCTGGTTTGAGGATTTCAGATATATTTCTAAATATTAAAATTTTATCGCTATCCCTTTACGCAATACAAAATAAATTACCATTCTGTACTTTTCGTACAATTATAGTACACTTTTCCGAAACCACCTCCATACGTCCAGGCTACATATAAAATGCAATCCTAATATTAAATTTCAAGCATTATCTGTTCAGTCAACACCAAATTGTGTCAAATATGGAACTATTTACTTCTTTTCATGCTCTTTAATGCGCATTTCCAAAATCACTTCCATATATCAAAACCAGATACCAATCTGGACCTCAATATCTAATTTGAAGATTCCAAGCCAATCCCATCACCCAATACCAAATCGGAAAATATTGGAACACATTTCCAAAACCAGTCCATGTCCAGTTCAGTCTACACATTAACAGCGATACCAAATACCAAATTTCAAATGTCAGGCACCACATGTTCAGCCAAGATCAAATTGTACCAAATATAGCACTTCTAGTACACATTCACTTCTAGTACACATTAACTTCTAGTACACATTAACTTCTAGTACACATTTTCAAAACCACTTCTTATCACAAACCTAAAACCAAAACGGACCCAAATAAAAAAAATTCCAGCTTCATCCCTTCACCCTAAAACAAACTGCTCCAAATTTACTAGTAGTTAGTACAGTTCGCTCACTTAGTACACATTTCCACAACCACCTCTATATGCCAATCCCAGATACCAATCGAGACCTCAATATCAAATCAAAGGACTCCAGCCCTATTCCTTCACCCAATATCAAATTTAGTACTTTTCGTACAATTGTAGTACACATATCCAAAACATCTCCATATGTCCCGGATACATATGAACAGCGATCAAAATACCAAATTTCAGATTTCAAGCACTATCCGTTCACCCAATGCCAAATTGTACCAATAATGGAACTTTTCGTGCACTTGTAGTAAACATTTCCGAAACCAACTCATCTTACAAACTTATCGTCAACAAGGATTCCAATACAAAATTCAAAAATTCCAACTTCAACCCTAACTAAAGTGGTCCAAATTAATACCACAGCTCGCTTAAACCAATTTCATATATCAAATTTACTTTCCAACTTTGTTTCAAGTTTTTAAGCTCTATCAACTGGTACCATTATGGATCTTTTCTAACCTTAACTTCAAAAAACCCTTTGGTGCATCTATCAGTGATTCTTATTCTGAATTACGGAATTCTAGCTCGTTCCGTTTATCCAACATAAAATATTCATTTTTGAGTAAATTTTAGTAGTTTCCTTTTAGTGAGTATTCCCAAAAACCCAAGCCTATCACACGTCCACGCTCCAAGACCAACCCTCGTGCAAAATTTCAAGAGTCTAACTTCAGCCGTTACATCTGGACGTAGATTTTCGGTCAGCCAGTTATTTCAGTACTCTTTTATATATAGATGAGAATTTTAAGCTTTTGCGTGGGAGGTACAAAAAGGACTTTACCGATATCCATCTCTAAATTCGATCTAATTTAAATAATAATATTACGATGTACCAAGTTTGGACGAAATCGAATACTTCCTTTGGGAGTTAACGTGCGCACCAATGATGAGTGGTCGGTGCACCTCCAGATAGATTGACGTACGAAAATCACCAAATTTCTTGAAACGGATTCAATCAAAAAAAAAAAAAAAAAAAAAAATGGACCTGATTATCTTTTTGCACCTATCATATGGCTTTGGTAAAAAAAACTACAATAGTCGGAGTCCATATATGGAGCTATATGAAAACAAGTAAGCAAAGGCTATGGTCGTTCTATGATTTGCTTGTGTACGCCAAAAGTTCGCCATTTCTGCAAAAGTAGTGGTCCAGTCGACCCGCTGTCCTAAACTTCAACTTCATGCGAGATTTCGTATTTGTGAACTTAATAACGGCTGTTAAATCAAGAATATTTTTAGTTGTTGGTCCATTTCAAACCCTAAATATATTGTGGATATCTTTAAAAACAATAGACCTAGCCCTAACCCCACCCTTATGAACATTTTCGTGATGATCGGACGATAATTGCAATCTGCATTTACAAAATGTACCCATGATAAAATTGAAAAAGCCGCATGCAATATGAAAAAATAAAAAGATATCACAAAATCTATACTAACATCATTATTGGCATCTTTTTAGACGATTTTTTTAGATTTTATTTTTTATGCCAAGAGGGCAAGCTGAATTGACAAAATTTGTGAAAATCGGTCCAGCCATTCTTCAGATATAAGCATTTTAGCTAACATCCCCTTCCTTTGTATATACACATTTTATACCATTATATTCTACACATTCTATTGACCTAATCGTCTATTTGTAATTTTGCCGGGATTAATAATATTCGCGGTTCAATATTTGACTTTTATTTAACACAAATGTTATGGTCTATTTCACACCGACGAATATGCAATTTGGAAGGCTTCTGATAAGCCCTAAGCTCAAGCCCCATGCTAACATCCCATGCTATAATTGCGACATGTAGAGCAACTGTAAAATCAGGAAATTTTTCTGTTTTTGGTCCATTTCCACCCCTGTAATGTTTTGCGATCATCTCCAAAAGCAAAAGGCTTTTATTCTGATCATAACCCCACCTCCGTTTTCAATTTCGTGAGAATCGGGTCATAATTACGACCTGTAGCGTGATTACAAATACATAACTAGATTGACTCAGCTCGGCGAGATAGGAAGATCCATATATAATTTCCTACGTGGGAAACCAATATTTCGAGGTGTTACATAATTTTTGGCCCAATCAAACTTATAATACCCCCAACACATAGTGTTGTAGGGTATAATTAAGTCTGGCTCTAGTCCGTTGTATTTTTTTCATTTGGTACTATTTAGTACCCAAAAATAACGAATATATTTGAAATTTATTAGAGACCTACATGCGAACTTTTATTGTAGCTTACGGAAACCATAAGCTCATTTCGCTCCTATGTACTATTAGTAGTCCAGTCAAAATTGTTTGAGTGTGGATGAGGCATTACATCAGTCTTCATCGAAAAGAAAACTGTCCCGCATCATCTGGCTGAAAAACTGGACAAATCTATCCCTAAGATAATAATTACTTGAATTTTCGCCATCATATCAATAATGATAAAATAATACACTTCCTGAAATATTGCCCACTAATTGTATCCCACATTCCTTTAAATGTTTTAAACTTTTTAAAGTATTTAAAAAAACAGTAGTATTTTCTTGGAATTGTTTTGTTATCTTTTTATGTTCTCAACATTAAATTTATCATTTAAAACACAATTGGACTCCAAGAAGAATGGCTAACTAAGAAAAGAGAACAAAAAAAAAAAAAAAAACGAAACCTCGTTAACCGCACATTGCTAAGAAGGCATTCTTCTTTGTGGTTGCTGCTACACGTCTTCACACACACACAAACATTCGTATATTTGCCGTTAGTCGTAGTCCCGAGTTATTGTTTTCTATGGTTTTCTTTCAATTTGAACTTTTCCTTTGGAGAGT